>NC_090647.1:556002871-556187871 GCF_040937935.1 Hyperolius riggenbachi
TTCCCCCACGATGGGGGGAAATGCAAAGGAACCGCTGCAGAGTACCCAAGGAACCCTGGGGCTCCGGGAAACCCTGGTTGAGAAAGTCTGCCCTAGGGGTAAAGGGAGGGAGTACAAACCAGTTTAAAATGTGTATAGCCTCCCTCAATCCTGTTCAATCTTACATTTCCTTCGTCTCTACTACACTCTATTACTGGAGTTTCATATAAAAGTTAAGGAGGCACTGTAGTGCTCCAGAGGACAGGCACATCCATACTACACATGCGCAAAATGGGGAGAAAAAATGCCTTATATGCCAAATACAGGGAGTCCCCGACTTATGAACACCCACCGCTAAAAACCACCAAACCACCGCGATGTCGGCGACTTCCTGTATTGTCCCCTCCACTGCCCACGAATAAATGAAAGCAACGGCAGCACGGCTCACCTACTCCATCGGAGCCCACCGCGATCAGAGACCTCATGGCCTCATGGCTCCCCTAGTGCCAGCTTCTGCTGATCGAGTCATCAGCAGAAGCCGGCACTAGGGAAGCAGTGATGGAGAAGAGAGTTCTGTGATGGATTAGGTGAGCCATGCTGCCACTGCTTTCGTTTATAGGAGTACAGAGGAGAACATGGGGGGAAGGGGAGGAGACATGGGAGATACATGGGGGACCGAACATGACACATGTAAGACACAGGAGGAGACATGGGGGACACAGCAGGAGACATGGGGGACACAGCAGGAGACATGAGGACACAGAAGGAGATATGAGGGACTCAGCAGGAGACATGGGGACACAGGAGAACACATAAGGGGGACACAATAATTGGGGAAGAACATCTACAAGCAGGGCCGGCGCTACCATAGAGGCAAAAGGGGCAAATGCCCCGGGCCCTCTGACTTCTGCTGGCCCCCCCAGGTGGTCTTTCAAACTGTTCCCATATGCCTGCATGTTCAGCTCAGCTGCAGTGGCAGGTAGACCCACACTGGCCAGGGGGGAAGGGGGGCCATCTCCCCCCAGGCTGCCTTTCATTCAGTGATTCAGGGCTGGTCTGGTGTCTGGTGTATTCAGGTTTGTTGTTGTAAGGCAATGTGAAACACAAGGCTAGCTGATAAAAGTGCAATTAGAGGGCAGGCAAGCTGGTAAATATACACAGCATGATGCAGAGCTTGCCTGGAGGGTCCGTGTTCAAACATCTGTCTTGTCTCGCCCCATTGTTATAATGACTGCATGTGTGGATAAGTTGTTATACAAGTTGAAAAGTTTTTGACAGTCCCTAGACTCCAGGACGGCTGCTTTCTGACTTGTATGAGAGCCTGGCAGGGACAGGAATCCTATTACAGGCAAGTAGCCTCTGTGTAATGTGGGACTGCAATACAGATAAGCTCTCTGCTCCATCTCAGGCTATTCTCAATTTCTCTCCACTCCTCCTCTCTCGGGGCTAGTACATGCCAAAATCGCAATAGCAATGGCTAGCAATTTGTGAGTGAGATTTTATGAAACGATTTTCAGAGCGATTTTTGAATGAATCGCTCAAAAAAATGCTACATGTAGTGTGTTTGTGATTTTGAAAAAATCACAATGCTGCTGTGAGAACAATGTCATAGGGTAACATTAGCCAAGTGCTTTCCAAATCACTGTTGATTTGAAAAACGCTCAGAAGCCCTCTTGGTGTGCACCAGCCTCCTTCATTCACCTTTGTTTCCCTCTTCCCCTAGAGCTGGCTGTGTCTTCTTGTCATACAGGAAAGCTAAATAAAAGTGCAATCCTGGTGATTTTTTTCAAATGTCTGAATAGTTGACTGAATAGCTTGTTGGAACATGGCATACGTAGCTTTGTGGGACATTCTTGGGCAACACTCTTATTTTCTTTGCTGATTGATTCTGCTGGTATATCTCTGTTCTAGAGATGTCGCGAACCTCCGATTTTCGCGGAAGGTTCGGTTCGCCGAAAAGTTTGCGAACCGCAATAGACTTCAATGGGGATGCGAACTTTGAAAAATAGAAAAAATTATGCTGGCCACAAAAGTGATGGAAAAGATGTTTTAAGGGGTCTAACACCTGGAGGGGGCATGGCGGAGTGGGATACATGCCCAAAGTCCCAGGGAAAAATCTGGATGTGACGCAAAGCAGCGTTTTAAGGGTAGAAATGACATTGAATGCTAAATTGCAGGCCTAAAGTGCTTAAAAACATCTTTCATTTGTATGCATCAATCAGGGAGTGTAATTAGAGTTCTGCTTCACACTGACGCACCAAACTCGCTGTGTAACGCACCGCAAACAGCTGTTTGCGTAGTGACGGCCGTGCTGGACTGGTGCGCACCATGGCGAGAGTGTAGGCCGTGGCGGTTTTCAAGCCCATATGGTCGCCGGGCTGTGGTAGCTCAATGATAGAACAACAGTGACTGTCCAGCTGATCAAATTTGGTCTGTCCACAATGAAGCAACAACCTTATTATCTTCTTGTATGTAGGTAGGCATAGGTAGGTGTCCCAGTAGTTAGCTAGGCATAGGTAGGAGTCCCAGTATAGGTAGGTAGGCATAGGTAGGAGTCCCAGTATAGGTAGGTAGGCATAGTTAGGTGTCCCAGTATAGGTAGGTAGGCATAGGTAGGTGTCCCAGTAGTTAGCTAGGCATAGGTAGGAGACCCAGTATAGGTAGGTAGGCATAGGTAGGAGACCCAGTATAGGTAGGTAGGCATAGGTAGGTGTCCCAGTAGTTAGCTAGGCATAGGTAGGAGTCCCAGTATAGGTAGGTAGGCATAGGTAGAAGTCCCAGTATAGGTAGGTAGGCATAGGTAGGTGCCTCAGTAGTTAGCTAGACATAGGTAGGAGACCCAGTAGTTAGCTAGGCATAGGGTAGGAGACCCAGTATAGGTAGGTAGGCATAGGTAGGTCCCCTAGTATAGGTAGGTGTCCCCGTATAGGTAAGTAGGTGCCCCAGTAGTTAGGTAGGCATAGGTAGGTGTCCCAGTATAGATAGTTAGGCAGGGCCTGGCTGGCACAGTAATAACAATTACCAAGGTCCAGCTGCAACAGATAGGGCTGTATAATTCATTGAGCAACACACACACAAAAAAAACACATCAGGAAAACAAAACAGCTGTTGAGGGATGCTATTTTAGCAATAACAATCAGCCAGGAGCAAGCCAAGAGCCTAACTAATCTTTCCCTAGGAGAACAAGTCTGCAGCGCTGTCCCTAGTCTGTCTCTAGCAGGCACAGGAGTGAGTGTAATGGCCGGCAAACCTGCCTTATATAAGGGGGGGTGGGGCTCCAGGGCTTAGTGTAGCCTGAATGGCTACAATGTGCCTGCTGACTGTGATGCAGAAGGTCAAAGTAGACCCTCATAGTGCATTATGGGGCGAATCGAACTTTCGCAAAAGTTCGCTTGGTCCAGGCGACCGCGAACCCCCAAAGTTCGCCTGGAACCGTTCGCCGGTGAACCGTTCGCTACATCTCTACTCTGTTCTGGTCCAAGGGGGGTGTCGACCAACAAATCTCTGCAGAGGGGCCTGATTTAGTTACACCCCTACCCAACTGCCTTGTAATAACTCACCTGTCCCTGCAGCAGCTCCATCCTGTACTCCATCTTCAGCCACGCTGCCTGCCTCTATGACCCTGTGCATGTTATTTACACGCAACATGTGCCGGATGGAGGAGACACAGGCAGCAGGGCAGAAGGCAAAGCACAGGATGGAGCAGCTGTTACAGGTGAGTTATTACAAGACAGCTGAGCTACACAATGTGAGGGGGCCATGGGAGAAGTCTATGCGAGACCATGAGGGGCAGCAGTCGGTTCGGGGGCTGACTTCGCTGGGGGGGGGGGATGTAGGGGGCCCCAAGTTACTTTTGCCCCAGGGCCCCCATGTGGCTTAAACCGGCCCTGTCTACAAGACACTCCTACACTATGGACACACCAGGTTTAGTATATTTTTTTTCCCCTGGTTTTTGCCCTCTATAACTAGGTACATCTTATAGTCCATGGGAAAGATTTTACAATGGGCAAACACTGACTAAATCATTTATAAATGAATATTGTAATACAAATAAGCAATCGTAAACATTACATTATCTTTAATACAGTTCCTCTCTTTGCAGGGAAGTTGGTGACATCTGACTTTTCTCTATCGGCCGGCACTGATCTTATCAGATCTCATTCGCGACTTCCAGAGCCGCTGAGAGCGGAGAAGGAGAATTCAGCGGGAAGGCCCAGCAAAACCGTTCAATGGAATGAAGAAAGAGAGAGAGCTGCAGGAACCTGCTCACCCCGGCGCGATAAAGTCAGTACATGGTGGATTAATTATGTCTCATCCGCCACCCTGACCTCTTCCTGCAGAGATCAAACCCCGGTAACTGCACTGCCTGTGTCCCTCATAGCCGCTGCGGTCTCTGGTAATTAGCCTGATTCGTCCGTGTTTAACCCTTTTACCAGCTTCCACTCTCCACCGCAGAAGACCAAGGCGACAAGTCTGCTACCGTCCATTACAGACCTGAAAGTACATTAAAGTATACCTAAGCAAAAGCTCGAAAAAAAGTCCAAAGGTGGAGTTGGCACACCGTCAGATTCATGGGTGCTTGATAACGTGGTATAGGCAGTACCACTAGTCAATGTAGTCAATGTATTATCGGCACACTTTATAGGTGTGGCACACCGGTAACACTGTATGTGTTATCTTTTGGGGCCAGAGAATGGTCACAGGGGGGCCAAAAGACGAACACAGGGGGGCCAGAGGACAGACACAGGGGATGGCCAGAAGACGAACACAGGGGGGCAGGGGGGCCAGAGGACAGACACAGGGGGGGCCAGAGGACGGACACGGAGGCACCAGAGGATGGACACAGGGGGCAAAGAAGGACTGCCAGCCTTAGTAACTGCCAGCCTATCCATTGGCTATTATTCACTGGGGAGGCAGGAATGCAGTGGGTATTACACTCCCTCACACCACCCCCATAACATGGGCCATGTTGCTATACATATCATGTGACCTACAAGGCATTGTGGGAAGAGGAGGAGGGGAAGTGTGAGGAGGATACAGGTTGTCACCTGTGAGAAGATGGCCACCGCCAACAGTTTGTAGAATTAACTTTACTACATTATTATTATTATTTATTGTATTTATAATGCGCCAACATATTACGCAGTGCTTGGCAATAAATAGGGATACATACAATGTAACAAGGGGTGACAGACAGAGAGGTAGCAAACGGTTATACAACATAGCACAAGGTTATATATGCAATCAGAGAATAAAATACGTTTTACGGAGACCCGGCAAAACAAGTCCAAGTTAGTTAATGAGAAGGGTGTCATTGCTGGGGTAGCAAAATTAAGAAGGACACCCTAAGGGTGGGAGGAGGCCCTGCCAAGGCTTACAATCTAAAGGGTGGGGTGGGGGGGGGACATAAGGTAGGACTGTGGAAAAGGTGACTGACTGAGAGAGTTAGAGTGTGGTAGATGTGGGGTAGGCCATTTTAAAGAAATGTGTTTTGAGGGCTTGCTTGAAGGTGTTGAAGGAAGGAGCGAGTCTGAGGGGGAGTGGAAGGGAGTTCCATAGGGTGGGGGCAGCTCTTGAGAACTCTTGTAAGCATGCATAGGAATGAGAAATGCGTGGGGAGGTCAGACGGAGATCAATGGAGGACCAGAGGGGGTGGGAAGGTATATAGCTGTTGACGAGCTTACAAATGTAGGTTGGGTAGGTCCTGTGCACATGTATATGCATGTAAAGCACACCTGAACTGAGATGAATATGGAGGCTGACATATTTATTTCCTTTTAAACAATTCAGATTATCTGACTATTCTGCTGATCCTCTGCCTCTAATACTTTTAGCTATATACCCTGAACAATCATGCAGCAGATCAGATGTTTCTGACTCTTGTGTGTTGTGTTCAGTAATTACAGACGCAGAATAACTGGAACTAGGTTTATTTACAAGTTACTACAGTTCTGTATATCAAGCCATGCTTTGCTTCGTATCTCCAGCACACACAATAATAATAAAAATAATCCGAACATTTATATAGCGCTTTTCTCCTGTCGGACTCAAAGCACTCAAGAGCTGCAGCCACTGGGAGGCGCTCAGGAGGCCACCCTGCAGTGTTAGGGAGTCTTGCCTAGAACTCCTTACTGAATAGGTACTGACCCTAGCCAGGATTCGAACCCTGGTCTCCCATGTCAAAGGTGGTGCCCTAAAACAGGCAGGAACAGGAATCAACAATCTAGAACAGCATAGATAAACGTATGCAGTCATTCAGTGTCACAGTAGTTTCACAGTGCCATCTACAGGGCAGAAGTGTGAACACCACAAAGTGTGACTGGATTAGCTGCATGCTTGTTTCTGGCTTGTGATTCAGACACTACTGCAACCAAAGAGATCAGCAGGGTTGCCAGGCAATTGGTATTGTTTAATGGGAACGATATGGGGCATCCTCCATATCCCTCTCAGTTTAGGTGTACTTCAAAAGCACATTTTATTTTATAACTGTATTTGTATAATATTAAACAATAAACTTGGAAACTGAATATCGAGCTTACAGAACAGGAGTTAAAGTGACCCTGAGAGGAGGATAATGGCAGTATTTATACTTACCAGGGTCTTCCTCCAGCCCCATGAGGTCCGTGGGCTACCTCGCTGCCCCTTGTGGTGGCTCCGTTCTATTGCATAAACTCCCGGTATTCTGTCCGGCTGCACTCTTTTGTGCATGCGCGGCTGGCCATGTGCACACTTCTCGTCCCGCTCCTGTGCCCAGGAGAGTTCTGTGCCTGTGCAGTAGTAGTGTGCATGTGCAGAACGCTCCTAGGCACAGGAGTGTGGCAGGGGCGTGCATGCGGCCCGCACATGCGCAGAAGCCAACAACTAGCTGCGACTGGCCAGAATACTGACAACTCTTGCTGTACTGGAAAAGAGAAAGGATCTTCAAATCATTTCTTAGTAGGGCTAGTACTATCACTTTTTCCACATTTAGTTATGTTACCTCCTTATTCCAAAATGGACTAAATTCATTTTTTTCCTCAGAATTCTACACACAACACCCTATAATGACAACGTGAAAAAAGTTTACTTCAAGTTTTGACAGATTTATTTACATAAAAAAAAAATTGAGAAAGCACATGTCCATAAGTATTCACAGCCTTTGCCATGAAGCTCAAAATTGAACTTAGGTGCATCCTGTTTCCCCTGATCACCCGTGTTTCTGCAGCATAATTGGAGTCAACCTGTGGTAAATTCAGTTGATTGGACATGATTTGGAAAGACACACACCTGTCTATATAAGGTCCAACAGCTGACAGTTCATGACAGAGCACAATCCAAGCCAAGCAAGAAGTCAAGCAAATTTTCTCTACATCTGAGAGACAGGATTGGCTCGAGGCACAAATATGGGGAAGGTTACAGAAAAATTGCTGCTGCTTTGAAGGTCCCAATTAGCACAGTGGTCTCCATCATCCGTAAGTGGCCGAAGTTCAAAACCACTAGGACTCTTCCTAGAGCTGGCTGGTCATCTAAACTGAGCAATAGGAGGAGAAGGGCCTTAGTCAGGTAGGGGACCAAGAACCCAATGGTCATTCTGTCAGAGCTCCAGAGGTCCTCTTTGCAGAGAGGAGAACCTTCCAGAAGGACAGCAATATCTGCACCAATCCACCAATCAGACCTGTATGGTAGAGTGGCCAGACAGAAATCACTCCTTAGTAAAAGGCACATGGCAGCCTGGAGTTTGCCAAAAGGCAAACTGTACTTTGGTGTGAATGCCAGGAGTCATGTTTGGAGGAAACCAGGCAGCGCTCATAATCACCAGGCCAATACCATCCCTACAGTGAAGCATGGTGGTAGCAGAATCATGCTGCTGGGATGTTTGGCAGGAACTGGGAGACTATTTGAGAAAAAGGGAAAGATGACTGCAGCAATCTACAGAGACATCCTGGATGAAAACCTGCTCCAGAGTGCTCTTGTACACAGACTATAAGCACACAGCCAAGATAGTAAAGGAGTGGCTTCCGGACAACTCTGTGGATGTCCTTGAGTGGCCCAGCCAGAGCCCAGACTTGAATCCTATTGAACATCTTTGCAGAGATCTTATAATGGCTGTGCACCGACGCTTCCCATCCAACCTGATGGAGCTTGAGAGGTGCTGCAAAGAGGAATGGGCAAAACTGGCCAAGGACAGGTGTGCCAAGCTTGTGGCATCATATTCTAAAAGACTTGAGGCTGTAATTGCTGCCAAAGGTTCATTGACAAAGTATCGAGCAAAGAATGTGAATACTTATGTATGTCTGATTTCTCCGTATTTTTTTATTTTTTAAAAGAAAGAAATAACCTGTCCCTTTCTCACTATCTGTAAATCAGTGGAGAAGGTTTGGCTGGAATTGTGAATACACAGGATCAGCACCACGGAGAGCAGAAACCTCGGCCCTTCCTAAGAAGCACATAAAACATGAATACTTCCAGGCTTTCTGTGAATTCAGGCCAGCAGCTGCTGATCGGTTGGCTGGAGTTTTGTTAATTTTTGTTTTCATTTTGTTTTTATTATTGTTTTGCACACATGAGTGTTGCTTTTAGCTGAAGAGCCCCTCAGCAAACAATGTCACAAAATGTAAATTGCCCTCACCCTGTGAACCCTGTTGAGTTATTCCAGTGTCCCTGCCACTGTCTCGTATATGTAGCACGCATTGTCTAATGGTTGTGTATGTTAATATATTTATTTATTTATATCTATTTTTTATTAATATTAATCGCATTTGTATCTTTTATACATTTTTATTTCCTTATATTTGTGAATATATATGTATCTCTGTAACCAACTACTGTACTGAGCTTCTTTCACATTAATGTTTTAAAGAGACTCTGTAACAAAATTTTCAGCCTTATTTCTTCTATCCTATAAGTTCCTATACCTGTTCTAATGTGGTCTGTCTTACTACAGCCTTTCCTAGTTGCACAGTCGCTGTAATATCTCTGTTATCTAATCTAATCTTCTTTCCTTTGTCAGCTTTGTCGGCTCTGGCAAGAATGTGCTGCTCAGCTTGTGATAGGGAGAAGCTATACACACCCTCTCCACGCCCCCTGCAGGCTCTGTATGAGTCACAGACTAAGCTTTTCTGAGCCTATCACAAGCTGGTTAGCAGCCATGTCTTTTGTTTGTAAACACTGCCTAAAACTGGCAATTACAAGCCAGGATTGCAGCAGGGAGTGGCAGAAACAGCACAGAGGGGCCCAGGAGAACATAATGATTAGAATGGTATTGTTTTTATTGCAAGAATTTTAGAGTACAGATCCTCTTTAAGGCACAGTATTTGGCCCGTGGAAGTAGGTGTATACCCACGAAACGCATTGCCTGTGCATAATTAAACTTCGTATGTTTATGAATGTGCGGTTTTTGAGGTAGGCCACCTCTACCTTCTTTGTTTTAGTTGTTTTTTACACAGTTTTATCTACCATTGGGCTCCTCTCTCCCCCTCCCCTTGCGCTTTTCACCCTCCTTTGGAGGGGTGTACTTTGGTACTCAGTGGCTCAGCCACTGACAGGTCCTTTGTTGTTTTGCCAAAAGTGTGGCCATATCTAGCTCCAGCCGGACATCCAGATGGAGTGTGGTTTATAAATCTCCACCTGCCTTCAGTGGTTGGTTGCCCCTGCGCACCTTTCCTTTGTGTGTACCACAACCTATTGTTACATTTGACACTTACTCGTGATGTACTGCACCATTTGGGCTCCCGTTGTTTTTGTAGGTTTTTTAGGGTGTCTATCACCCTCCACCACACTAACCCCAGCTGCTCTGGTTGTACGCAGGTATATGCTTGAGTATAGCACTGCCAGTGGCGTAGCAATAGGGGTTGCAGAGGTAGCGACCGCATCGGGGCCCTTGGGTCAGAGGGGCCATCCTTCAAGTACAATATTACCTCTCTATTGACCCTGTGCTGGTAATAATCACTTCTATAGGTGCTTTAAATAGTAGTAATCATTAACATATGGTTTCCCATCTCCTTCTTGCACCTCTGACACTGTGGTTGTCCTTGGCAGGTTTTGGTGCACCATATCAATTGTTACGTATAGAGTGCTTGGGGGCGGGGCATGTAAAACTTGCACCGGGCCCATAGCTCCTTAGCTATGCCACTGAGCATTGCTACATTTGGTGCACTGTACTGGCTAGCTGTACCTCACGATTCTTGTTCTCCTGACTCTCTAACACCACCCTCAACATGTACCCCTTCCTGATGCCCAGCCCTCCCCCAACAATACCCATCTTTAAGCCCCAACATCCCTGTGAAGCTGGGGGATACGACCAGGACCTCAGCCCCCCAACACACACACTCTGGTGACATCTGTCTCTAGAGATACACCTTAGCTCCTCATACCACCCAACTTTTTGAAATAAGAAAGAGAGACACATTTAGTCACGCCCCTGTCACACCTCTAACCACGCCCCCACCACACCCCTCACCAGGCATATCACAAAGAACTCAGAATCAAAAAGATGTAGTTTAATCATTCAGACCACACTGCCCCTCTCTATCATTTGCAGTTTTTTCTTCATTTTAACATTTGGAAATGAAAATTTATAAATTGAATTGATTGGAATTAAGTCAGTCAAACACATTTTTCAGGAAAAACAATACATATATTAACACAGATCTGGACATCAGTCTTGAAAGAGGAAGAAATATGGAAGAAAGAGGGGACAGTTAGGAGCTATGCTCAGTAAGGGAGCAGACAGGTAGGATTCAAGGGCACCTCTAGCTACTTAAAGAGACTCTGAAGCGAGAATAAATCTCGCTTCAGAGTTCATAGTTAGCAGGGGCATGTGTGCCCCTGCTAAACCGCCGCTATAGCGCCGCTAAAAGGGGGTCCCTTCACCCCCAAACCCACCCCCGCAATACTTGGTTGTAGATTTGGTCGTGATTTATTGCTTCCTGGAGGCAGGGCTAACGGCTGCAGCCCTGCCTCCAGTCGCGTCTATCAGCGGCGCATCGCCGCCTCTCCCCCGCCCCTCTCAGTGAAGGAAGACTGAGAGGGGCGGGAGAGAGGCGGAGATACGTGCTGACAGACGCGTGTGGGGCAGGGCTGCGGCGGTTAGCCCTGCCCCAACCAGGAAGCGCTCCCCCGCCCCGCTGCACCGAGGGGATTTGAGGGTGAAGGGACCCCCGTTAAGCTGCGGGAGAGCGGCGGTTTAGCAGGGGCACACATGCCCCTGCTATCTATGAGGTCTGAAGCGAGATTTATTCTCGCTTCAGACTCTCTTTAATACTGAGGTTCCTCTAGCTTAGCTACCTAGTACTTTGGGGGCACCTCTAGCTAACTAATATTGAGGGTACCTCTGGCCACCTAATACTAAGGGGCACCTGTAGCTACCTATGACAGGCAAGGGAAGTAAGGGAGAAGTGACAACTGGGCCAGCCAGCACACTTGCAGTGCGGTTTGGTGGGGTTTATAGGCTCATGGAGGGTGAAATGTAGGGTGCCAGGAAAGAGGACATCTGTGCCTATAGGCTCCTGTTAGGTAAATCCGGGCCTGAGCTATGCAGTTATAACATACCAACACCACAGTTATCAGATCACACTGCTTACACGCTGGGCTATGGATGAACTTGTAGATGGTTGGTCTAACTGCCCATACACGGTTTTTCGATCAAGAATAAAGAATCGATTATCCTGTTTTGTTTTGTTTTTCAATAAAAATCTGATCGAACATGTTGGAAAAAACTTTATATTCAATCTAATGGAATAATCAAACAATATTGTCTTATTGAAAAAAAATGAATAAATTGTACCATGTATGGGCAAGATTACATAGACAAACCACAGAATGGCACCTCTGTAATTAATAGACAGCAGCATGAGAGTTTATTATTCCTTTGGTAGCAAAACAAATACTGTCAAGCAGTGTGTGGTGTATATTAGTTGTGATAGTTAGAGATCTGCCCCTTGTTACAGGTGGTGATTCAAATCAAATAAATAAAAAATGTCTTCTCAATTTTGACCACTTGGTGGCAGTGTTTACAAGATTACCGCACTGTCTCAAAATCTTCCCAATGTGTCACTGGTTGGAATGTAAGCAAAAAGAAAATAGCAACACAGAAGCTTACAGTGTAGCATAGAGTGTGTGTCTGTATGTGTACAGTGTGAGTGTGTACGCAGTGGCATAGCTAGAGATTTTGGGGCCCCATAGCTTTCATGGGACCCTCAGATGTAGACACTCTTAGCAGTGCCACCTGCCCCTACCCTCTGTATTTGAGTTAATTGGCAATGTACATTCTCATGCAATATACATTGCATATAGGCAGGACCGGTGCTACCATAGAGGCAAAGGGGGCAATCGCCCCAGGGCCCCAGAGCCTGTAGGGGCACCCAAGGTGTCTCCCCATTCTTAATTGTTGCTCCTTGTGTCCTCTGCAGAGTCTTTGGCAGAGACTCACCTGCGCTGTTGGGGAAGTGAGACCAGTGCTGGGCCGAAATTACGCATTAGCGTAATTACGCATCGTAATTCACTACAAATGCACCGTAAGCGTTACGTGTAAGGTTACGGTATTACGCGTAATTAATTACGCGTAGACCGTGGGGTTACGTTTTACGCGTAACAAATTACGCGTAAGACAGTAAACGCCCATTGAAATTACACAGTCTGCCGTAATCGCGTAATATTACGCTCCCGTATAATATAAAAAAGCCGCCGACTTTAAGGGTTAATAGCAAAGCCCCCTTAAGTGCTAAGAGCCTCAAATTTGGAGAATATATTAAGGAGATCAGAAGGAATAAGAGGAAAACAATTTTTTTCAAAAAGACCTTATAGTTTTTGAGAAAATCGATGTTAAAGTTTCAAAGGAAAAATATATACATTTAAAAACCCGCCGACTTTAACGGTTAATAGCAAAGCCTGCTTACAATTTTGGAACACCAAATTCACAGGGTATATTAAGGGGATCAGTGGGAATAAGAGGAAAACATTTTTTTTCAAAAAGACCTTATAGTTTTTGAGAAAATCGATTTTTAAGTTTCAAGGGCGAAAATGTCTTTTAAATGCGGAAAATGTCCGTTTTTTTTGCACAGGTAACAATAGTGTTTTATTTTCATAGATTCCCCCAAGTGGGAAGAGTTTTACTTACTTCGTTCTGAGTGTGGGAAATATTAAAAAAAAAACGACGTGGGGTCCCCCCTCCCAGACCTCTTTAACCCCTTGTCCCCCATGCAGACTGGGATAGCCAGAATGCGGAGCACCGGCCGCGTGGGGCTCCGCACCCTGACTATACCAGCCCGCATGGTCCATGGATTGGGGGGTCTCGGAAGGGGAGGGGCAGCCAAGCTTTCCCCTCCCCCTCCAATCCAAGGACAAGGGGCTCTTCTCCACCTCCGATGGGCGGTGGAGGTGGAGGCCGCGATTTCCTGGGGAGGGGTTCATGGTAGCATCTGGGAGTCCCCTTTAAAAAGGGGTCCCCCAGATGCCCACCCCCCTCCCAGGAGAAATGAGTATAGAAGTACTTGTACCCCTTACCCATTTCCTTTAAGAGTTAAAAGTAAATAAACACACAAACACATAGAAAAAGTATTTTAATTGAACAAAAAACATAACCACGAAAAAAGTCCTTTAATATTCTTAATTAACCATTAATACTTACCTGTCCCTTTAAAAGCCAGTTCCCACGCAATATCCCCGGAAATATACTAATCAGTTACAATGTAACAAAGTTATTACAATGTAACAACTTTGTTACTTTGTAACACCACCGCACCCGACGTCACTCGCCGCTCACCCGCCGGCCGCCGCATACACGCTAAGTCCCCGCCGGCTCCCGCCGTCCACTCCGCCCACACCTGTCACCCATATACATGCTGGCACCCATGGGTGCCAGCATGTATATAGGTGACATGTGGGAGAGGCGGGGAGGGCAGCGGAGCCGGCGGGGACTTAGCGTCCCTTCACCCGACAGAGCTCTGAGCTATATTAGCTCAGAGCTCTCGAAAGCATCTTTGTATTTGGGCTCCAAGGAGCCCCATTGGTCCTTAGCAGACCAATGGGGTTCCTTCTGATTTGAAGGAACCCCATTGGTCTGCTAAGGACCAATGGGGCTCCTTGGAGCCCAAATACAAAGATGCTTTCGAGAGCTCTGAGCTAATATAGCTCCGAGCTCTGTCGGGTGAAGGGACGCTAAGTCCCAGCCGGCTCCGCTGCCCTCCCCGCCTCTTCCACATGTCACCTATATACATGCTGGCACCCATGGGTGCCAGCATGTATATGGGTGACAGGTGTGGGCGGAGTGGACGGCCGGAGCCGGCGGGGACTTAGCGTGTATGCGGCGGCCGGCGGGTGAGCGGCGAGTGACGTCGGGTGCGGTGGTGTTACAAAGTAACAAAGTTGTTACATTGTAATAACTTTGTTACATTGTAACTGATTAGTATATTTCCGAGGATATTGCGTGGGAACTGGCTTTTAAAGGGACAGGTAAGTATTAATGGTTAATTAAGAATATTAAAGGACTTTTTTCGTGGTTATGTTTTTTGTTCAATTAAAATACTTTTTCTATGTGTTTGTGTGTTTATTTACTTTTAACTCTTAAAGGAAATAGGTAAGGGGTACAAGTACCTCTATACTCATTTCTCCTGGGAGGGGGGTGGGCATCTGGGGGACCCCTTTTTAAAGGGGACTCCCAGATGCCACCATGAACCCCTCCCCAGGAAATCGCGGCCTCCACCTCCACCGCCCATCGGAGGTGGAGAAGAGCCCCTTGTCCTTGGATTGGACAAGGGCTCGGAGGGGGAGGGGAAAGCTTGGCTGCCCCTCCCCTTCCGAGACCCCCCAATCCATGGACCATGCGGGCTGGTATAGTCAGGGTGCGGAGCCCCACGCGGCCGGTGCTCCGCATTCTGGCTATCCCAGTCTGCATGGAAGACAAGGGGTTAAAGAGGTCTGGGAGGGGGGACCCCACGTCGGTTTTTTTTATATTTCCCACACTCAGAACGAAGTAAGTAAAACTCTTCCCACTTGGGGGAATCTATGAAAATAAAACACTATTGTTACCTGTGCAAAAAAAACTGACATTTTCCGCATTTAAAAGACATTTTCGCCCTTGAAACTTAAAAATCGATTTTCTCAAAAACTATAAGGTCTTTTTGAAAAAAAATGTTTTCCTCTTATTCCCACTGATCCCCTTAATATACCCTGTGAATTTGGTGTTCCTAAACTTTAAGCAGGCTTTGCTATTAACCGTTAAAGTCGGCGGGTTTTTAAATGTATATATTTTTCCTTTGAAACTTTAACATCAATTTTCTCAAAAACTATAAGGTCTTTTTGAAAAAAAATTTTTTCCTCTTATTCCTTCTGATCTCCTTAATATATTCTCCAAATTTGAGGCTCTTAGCACTTAAGGGGGCTTTGCTATTAACCCTTAAAGTCGGCGGCTACCTAACATTGATCCATGCGTCAACTTTTCCGCTTGGCAACATGACCTTACGCATTAATTGCTAGTAGGATTTTACGCGTAAGCCTATAACGTAATAACCTGAATTACGGTATACTTACGCGTAATTGCGTAAGTGCTATGCGTAATTACAGACATGTTCCAAAATTGAATGTCTATGCCGTAAGCGTAATTTCGTAATGCGTAATAGCGTAAAATTACGCGTAATGATCCGTAAGCGTAGCTTTCTCCATTACGACCAGCACTGAGTGAGACACTATACTGCTGTCAGGCATGGACTCACCCCCTCAGCGCTTGGCAGTGTGGACGCCGCTCTCGGGTCTGAGCTCGCCGGAACCCCGAACTTCCGGTCCGCGTCAGCTGTCAATGCCGGCGGCCGTTCCAGCCGCATGTCGTCATTGCAGGGCAGGGCAACGCGCTCACGCACGGAGCGTCAGGCCCTTTATGCCCTGAGGAGGAGGCTGGCTTGACTCGCTCTGCTGAGTCACTCTCCGCCCCTTGTTGATGTCATCTGGGGGGTGGGGGCTCCTGGCCTGACAGTCTGCATTTAAGCAGCAGACTGCCAGTACTCCTTGTCCGCTGTAGCGATCACACTCTGTGCTAGCTCTCGGATCCACAGTATACTTATATATTGGTTACGCCAATATATAAGTACTGGAAGAAACATACCATTGTTATTTACCTGTGCCTTTGATCTTTTGCCTGTTTTTTGACTCTGAGTTTCTCTGATCCTTTTGTACCGCTGCCTTCTGATTTCCCGTTGCCTACCTTGCTGTGCCCTCGTTTACTCTCTTGCCTAACGTCTCTGTACCTCGTATCTCTGATCTCTGTTGCCGAACCCCGGTTAGCCCTCAGACTCCGCCTCTGCCTCCTGATTCTGTACCTCGTATTTCTGATACCCTGTTGCCGAACCTTGCCTGTCAACCTTCCCCGCCAGCGGGCCCTTGCCGCTGGACGGCAGTCTGTACTCTGTGGGCCCTCGCCACAGAGCAATTAGCCATTTACTGTTTGCACCAATCATTACACTCCTCTTTGGGTGGACAGAGGTTAGTAAATATATCGGATTATCGGTGAGACTGCAGATCACTTATAATCAGGTATATCTGTATTTCTGGCGATACTGCAGATCTCCAGAGATCAGACACTCTCTGTCCTCACTAATTGTTACGGAACGTGACAGTACAGCGGACCATATAACATGGAAGCCCTGGTCCAGCAGGTTAATACTCTGACGACAGTCGTAGCTCAAATGGACCAGACCATTAAAGACCAGCAGGTCCAGCTCAATCGACTAACAGAGATTGTGCAAAACTTGCAGGCACCAGGTGTTCCCGCTCCTATAGCACCTGTCGAACCGAAGATGCCGTTGCCCATACCGTTTTCAGGGGAACGTTCTGATTTCCGAAACTTTAGAGATCGCTGTCAGTCATATTTTCTGATGCGTCCCATTTCATCTGGTTCTGAATTACAAAAAGTCACGCTAATAAAGACCCTCTTACAGGGCAACTCGCAGACCTGGGCCTACAGCTTACCCTTAGGTCATGAGGCCCTTACCTCTGTTGAGAAATTTTTTGAAGCCATGGCGGTGGTATATGATGATCCAGATATTTCTGCCACGGCTGAGATGAAATTGAAAAGACTCAGACAGGGTCAGAACTCTGTTGAGACTTATGCCGCGGAGTTCCGCAAGTGGTCATTCTCCACTAGGTGGGAGGCACAGTCTCTCCTAGATAGGTTTCTGACTGGATTAGCTGACTCCGTATCTGAGTTAATGTTAAGTCATCCTGAGCCCAGAACCCTGGATGAGGCCATAAGTCTTGCTATTAAAATTGATCGCAGGGTACGTTTTCACAAGTCATCTAGACAGCGACCCATTATGCGACTTCAGTCTCCTATGAGCCTTCCCAGTTCCTCTTCCTCTGAAGAGCCCATGCAACTGGGCCACTCCAAATTATCTGAAACAGAGAAGTTAAGAAGAAGAAAGGAGGGTTTATGTCTATACTGTGGGGAGAAAGGTCATATTGCGTCTGTTTGTACCAGGAAGGCGGAAAACTTCTCCGCCTAGGGTTAGTCGGAGGTACTACCCTGGGCGAGAATTCGGTACCTCCCAGAGATAAGGTCTTATTACCCATTTCCATTTCCTGGAATAAACAAGACAATTTACTGCAGGCTTTTATTGACACAGGCGCTGCAGCCAATTTTATGGATTCTAATCTGGCTATAAAAATGGGCATACCAGTCATTCCTTTAGAGAAGCATATCATAGTCACAGCCATTGACGATTCACCGTTACAGGATAGTTTGCCCGTCTCCATCACACCTGAGTTAACTTGTACTGTGGGGGTGCTACACTGTGAAAGGATTCGATTCTATCTCATTAGTATGCCATCCTGCCCTATTATTTTAGGCCTGCCATGGCTACGTCTGCATTCCCCACAAATTGATTGGGCCTCTGGGCAACTACTGGCCTGGTCACCTTACTGTCAGAAGCACTGTATTTCCCAAATCTCCCTCCACTCTACTCACCTAGAGCTTCAGGGCCTTCCTCAGCCGTATGTATCTTATGCCGATGTGTTTTGTCCCCGGTCTGCTGATTCACTACCACCTCACAGACCGTATGACTGCCCGATTGAACTCAGACCTGGAACCATGCCTCCCAGGGGTCACCTTTATAATCTCTCTGGTCCCGAGAAAGTGGCCATGAGAGAATACATCCGGGAGAATTTGGAGAAGGGGTTCATTCGACCTTCTAGGTCACCCGCTGGGGCAGGGTTCTTCTTTGTGAAGAAAAAAGATGGTGGGCTACGCCCTTGTATTGACTACAGAGCTCTCAACGCAATCACGATTAAAAATCGTTATCCGCTCCCTCTGATTGACGATCTCTTTAATCAGGTCACAGGTGCCCAGATATTTACTAAGTTGGATCTTAGAGGAGCCTACAATTTGGTCAGAATTAGACAGGGGGACGAATGGAAGACAGCGTTCAACACTCAGGACGGGCATTACGAATATACGGTCATGCCTTTTGGTCTGTGTAATGCCCCCGCTGTCTTCCAAGAGCTGGTTAATGACATTTTCAGGGACGTGGTGGGGAGGTTTGTGGTCGTTTATTTAGACGACATCCTGATTTTTTCTCATGATATCAAAGAACATCGGTCACAGGTTCAGTATGTATTGCTCAAATTACGTGAGAATTCATTATATGCCAAATTAGAAAAATGTTTATTTGAGGTCACGGAGGTTCCATTTTTAGGTTATATAATTTCTAGCTCCGGGTTATCGATGGATAACAGCAAAGTCACGGCTGTATTAAACTGGCCTCAACCGATTGGGCTGAAGGCCTTACAACGTTTTTTGGGTTTTTCTAATTATTACAGAAAATTCATAAAAGGGTATGCCGCTTTGATAGCTCCTCTTACTGATATGACAAAGAAAGGGGCTAACACCGTCAATTGGTCTTCCGAGGCCATCTCCGCGTTTCAAAGCCTTAAGACAGCCTTCTGTTCCGCCCCCATTCTGCATCACGTCGATTCTTCCAGGCCGTTTATCGTGGAGGTAGACGCATCTGAGATTGGTGTTGGGGCAGTCTTGTCACAATACACCGGGTCACAGGGAAGACTTCATCCCTGCGCTTTTTTTTCGAAAAAATTTTCTGAGGCAGAAAAGAATTATGATATCGGGAATAGGGAATTGCTTGCTGTGAAGTTGGCTTTTGAGGAGTGGCGACACTGGCTTGAGGGGGCGGAACATGTAATCACAGTGTATACGGACCATAAGAATTTGGAGTATCTGAAGGGGGCTAAGAGATTAAATCCTAGACAGGCACGGTGGTCTTTATTCTTTTCCAGGTTTGCTTTCATTATCACGTTTAAACCTGGAAGTAAAAATGTCAAAGCAGATGCTCTCTCCCGATGCTTTGACATAGAATCAGTACTGTCCTCTGAACCAGATCCAATTTTATCCGAGAAAGTGGTGTTGGCTAGTATAGACTCTAAGGAGGATCTTGCTTCTGTTCTTCTTCCTCATCAACCAGACAGTCCAGCAGGGAAACCGCCTGATCTCATGTTTGTGCCTTTACAGTTTAGATTACAAGTATTGCAGCTGTTTCATTCATCTAAACTGGCAGGTCATCCTGGAGTAGCCAGAACCAGAGAATTGTTATCTAGAAGTGTCTGGTGGCCCAACTGGAGGAATGACGTTGAGGAGTTTGTTGTCTCTTGTACAGTATGCTCACGGAGCAAACCCTCACGAATATCCCCAGTAGGTACCCTCCAACCCCTACCCATACCCTCCGAACCCTGGACTCATATATCCATGGATTTCGTAGGGGAATTACCTTCTTCAGATGGTTACACCAGGGGCAAACGCAGGATTTTTAAGGGGGGGGTTCCTGAAAGGTCCAGAAGCACGTATGTCCCGAGTGCTTCCGAATACAGGTGGCTCCATACTGCCCATGCACAAAAGTGCGCTGGCGTATTACGGAGCTGCCTATCTTTGGAAGTACTCAAGGACACGAGTGTTTCTGAGGGCTTCTGGTAGCAGCAAATTTGAACGGGGTACAGCGCTGGAACAACTCCCCGAGAGAGGAACGGGAGATAGACTTAGTTTGGACAATTCAGTGGAATATGCTACATAGTGTCACATAGCGCAAGCGATACCCATATGATGCAGGGATATATGCATCTGCGGAAGATGGCGGCGCTATATAAATACTAAATAATAATATTTTGCCTCACCAGGATTGCACTTTTATTTAGCTTTCCTGTATGACAAGAACACACAGCCAGCTCTAGGGGAAGAGGGAAACAAAGGTGAATGAGGGAGGGCTGGTGCACACCAAGAGTGCTTCTGAGCGTTTTTCAAATAAACAGTGATTTGAAAAGCGCTTGGCTAATGTTACCCTATGTGGGTGTTCCCACAGCAGCGTTGTGATTTTTTCAAAATCGCAGGTATACTGCATGTAGCATGTTTTTGAGCAATTCATTCAAAAATCGCTCTGAAAATCACATTCACAAATTGCTAGCGATTGCTATTGTCATTTTGGCGTTGCACTAGCCCAGAGAGAGGAGTGGAGAAATTGAGAATAGCCTGAGATGGAGCAGAGAACTTATCTGTATTGAAGTCCCACATCACACAGGCTACTTGCCTGTAATCAGACTCCTGTCCCTGTCAGTCTCTCACACAAGTCAGAAAGAAGCCCTCCTGGAGTCTAGGGACTGTCAAAAACTTTTCAGCTTGTTAAACACCTTACCCACACATGCAGTCATTATAACAATGGGGAGAGACCAGACAGATGTTTGCCCACAGACCCTGAGTCCAGGCAAGCTCTGCATTATGCTGTGTATATTTACCAGCTTGCCTGCACTCTAATTTCATCATGTCTGACACTTCTGTGCTGTGGAGAGTCCAGGACTCCATAATCAACATTCTCTCTGCAGGCTGCATCTTCTTGTGAGGGTTGTGAGGGAAGCTCGTCTGCCTCTCTCATTCTATTAGCTGGAGGGAGGCACCAGAAGTAAGAAGGGAGGTAGAATGAGGCTGTTTATATTATGCGGGCTTCCCTGGCTGAATACACAGCTCAGTGCAGGGGGGAGGTTCCAGACACCCGGAACAGCCCCCTGAGTTCGCCAGTGGTTACACGGTAATTTGGGTTATTGTTGATCGATTTTCTAAAATGGCTCATTTCGTCCCTTTGAGAAAATTTCCTTCCGCCAAGGAACTGGCAGATCTTTTCGTGATCCACATCCTTCGCCTTCATGGGGTCCCGGATAATATAGTATCTGACAGGGGGGTGCAGTTTGTCTCAGAATTTTGGAAGGAATTTTGCAGAGTACTGGGGATCACGCTCTCATTTTCGTCTGGGTATCACCGTCAGACCAATGGTCAGACAGAGAGGGTGAACCAGTCACTGGAACAGTATCTCCGGTGTTACGTGGCAGACAATCAAACGGAATGGGTCCAATACTTACCGTACTCCGAATTTGCTCACAACAATCTTCGGAGTTCTTCCTCAGGGTTTTCACCTTTTCAGATTGTTAATGGGAGATCTCCAAGGTTTTCCCCCCTCCCTGTCAGTTCCTCCCCTTTCCCTGCTCTGGAAACCTGGCAGGAAACACTAAGATCTCGGTGGAAGGAAGTAAATGCCAATTTAAAAAAGACAGTTTCTCTCCAGAAACTACAGGCTGACCGAAGGCGCTCACCCCAGTGGGAATTCTCTCCCGGAGATCTTGTCTGGATTTCCACTCGGCATATCGCTTTGCGGCAGCCATCAGCTAAACTTGGGCCTAAATTCGTGGGTCCATATCCTGTAGCAAAAAAGGTCAATAAAGTAACTTATCAGTTAACGTTACCCCAATCTATGCGTGGGGTAAGAACGTTTCATGTGTCTTTATTGAAACCCGCGGTGCATGTGGACTCTGGTCCGCCTCCTGTTATTGTAGACGGTGAGCCTGAGTATGAGGTTGAGAGAATCCTAGATTCTCGTTTTGTTAGGAAGTCTCTCCAGTATCTGGTTCATTGGAGAGGATACGGTCCTGAGGAGAGATCCTGGGTACCAGCACATCATTTCCATGCACAGGAACTCATACATGAATTTCACGATTCCCATCCTGATAGACCCTCATTAGCGCGTTCGGAGACCACGCCTCAGGGGAGGGGTAATGTCAGGCATGGACTCACCCCCTCAGCGCTTGGCAGTGTGGACGCCGCTCTCGGGTCTGAGCTCGCCGGAACCCCGAACTTCCGGTCCGCGTCAGCTGTCAATGCCGGCGGCCGTTCCAGCCGCATGTCGTCATTGCAGGGCATGGCAACGCGCTTACGCACGGAGCGTCAGGCCCTTTATGCCCTGAGGAGGAGGCTGGCTTGACTCGCTCTGCTGAGTCACTCTCCGCCCCTTGTTGATGTCATCTGGGGGGTGGGGGCTCCTGGCCTGACAGTCTGCATTTAAGCAGCAGACTGCCAGTACTCCTTGTCCGCTGTAGCGATCACACTCTGTGCTAGCTCTCGGATCCACAGTATACTTATATATTGGTTACGCCAATATATAAGTACTGGAAGAAACATACCATTGTTATTTACCTGTGCCTTTGATCTTTTGCCTGTTTTTTGACTCTGAGTTTCTCTGATCCTTTTGTACCGCTGCCTTCTGATTTCCCGTTGCCTACCTTGCTGTGCCCTCGTTTACTCTCTTGCCTAACGTCTCTGTACCTCGTATCTCTGATCTCTGTTGCCGAACCCCGGTTAGCCCTCAGACTCCGCCTCTGCCTCCTGATTCTGTACCTCGTATTTCTGATACCCTGTTGCCGAACCTTGCCTGTCAACCTTCCCCGCCAGCGGGCCCTTGCCGCTGGACGGCAGTCTGTACTCTGTGGGCCCTCGCCACAGAGCAATTAGCCATTTACTGTTTGCACCAATCATTACACTCCTCTTTGGGTGGACAGAGGTTAGTAAATATATCGGATTATCGGTGAGACTGCAGATCACTTATAATCAGGTATATCTGTATTTCTGGCGATACTGCAGATCTCCAGAGATCAGACACTCTCTGTCCTCACGAATTGTTACGGAACGTGACAACTGCCAATGAGGACTCTGCAGGGGCCCCGGGGAGTACAGTTAAGTTGGGGGGAGGGTATGCAGCCCTCTCAGGGGCCGAGAAGGGAAACCTGGCTGCAATAAAGGGCCCATAATGCTGCTTTTTCGGTCAGGGGGTGTCTGTTGGGGGACCCAGGCTAATTTTGCCCTGGGGCCCCATTGTTACTAGAACCGGCCCTGCATATAGGCCATGGGCACTGATCGAGGGTGGAGCAGGAGCACTATGAACCAGGGGTGTAACAATAGACCCTGCAAGGGATGCAGTCGCAGGGGGGCCCAGAATCCACATGGGGCCCCATCCTGAGAGACTAATAACTAAGGGCACAGAGAGAACAAAAATTTCTGCTCTCTGCACAGTTGTTCTAATGACTGCATCTGCTCAGCCACTGATAAGGAATCATACAAAGTTTTGTAAACAAAGATTTGTAGACAGTCCCTGGCGGCATCCAAAGTTTTGCAGGGTGGCCCAGTGACTTCTAGTTACGCCCCTACTATAAACACAAGAAAGTTAATAGTGAATAGATGAAGTATCACCAGGGCCCCCTCTTCTCCAGGGCCCCATAGCAGCTGCTATGGCTATTGCTTCAGCCCTGGGTGTATGTGTGTGTACACTATGAGTCTATGTACAGTGTGCGTACAGCATGTGTGTGCCATTGTGCAGACAGTGTGTGCCTGTGCGTGTACTGTGTGTCTGAGTGCACATGGTTTGTTTGCGTACAGTGTATGTGTACAGAATGGCCTCAATTCCCAAAGCAGTTTAAACTAGTCTACGGATGGTTTGGCATAAACCTGCATTCAGTAGCATCAAAAAGGAATTCACACATTGGCATCAATTCATCAAGCATTATTGCATTCAAGAATGCTGAAAACAGCTGAGTTTACAGAGCATTTAGTAAAATGTCAATTCATCAAGGCTGTTACCGCATGAAAAGCTGAAATTACCAAGCAGTGAGATAAATTACCGACTTGTGCGGTAAATACCTCCAACACGTCAGCAAATGTCAATCCATGAAGATTACAGTATGCGGTAAAGCCCCGATACATGTTCTCTACGTACCGGCAGCTCTTATCTGTCGAAAACCAGCTTCAAATGCCTTTTGTGTGGATATCCCCATGATTGACAGGAGCAGAGAGCCAATAGGAATACCCCGTCTCCTACAAGTCCCTGTGATAGGATCTGAAGCTTTCTCAGGAGTAACAAGCTTCTCTACCTCCCAGAGAGAGATCCTGAACAAAAGAGGCTTCCCCTGCGACCATTTGGCTCTTAGGTTCAGAAGATGCAGAGGAGCTAGTAAGGAAATCCCCTAAGCAGGGCATGCTTAAAGTTTCTTGGAGTTTATCTAAGCTGTGGCAATTAAATAAAATGTTAAGAAAGACTAAACCCCCTAGTGAACAAGCTATTTTTTTACAATTTAGGCCACTGCAGCTTTAAGGCCTTGCTGCAGGGCCGTACAACTCAGCACACAATTTATTCCCCCCCCCCCCCCCTTTTCTTCCCACCAAAAGAGCTTGCTGTTAGTGGCCTTTGATTGCTCCCAGGATGTTTATTTATTTTTTTATTTGTCCTTTTTTATAAATGAACTAGCTGATTGCCCGGGTATGTATTTGGCTGGTGTTTGGCTCTGCATACTTTTTCTAACCCTAACACACAATTACTCACTGGCCAAGTTTGTGAGCTTTGCGGTCTTTGGTATCAATAATTTGCATTGAAATGAAAAAAATCTGATTGTCTGTTTGTGGCTCCACCCCCTTTTCTGAATTTGAACCCCAGTCACCCAATTACCAACTGTACCAGGTTTGAGGTCTGTGCCATTAACAGTGCAAGAATGGCAGCAATTACATATTCCCCTTGAAAAGCAATAGGTGAAGTTTGATTCACTTTTGTAGGCTCCACCCACTTTTCTGAATATTAATCCCAGTCACCCAGTGACCAACTGTGCAAAGTTTAAAAACCCTGCCATTAGCAGTGTAAGAATGGCTGCAGTTTACATTTTCCCAGTGAAATTTGTATTTGTCTCCAGCCACTGATGACCCGGCATTGCCTGGGTATGTATTTGACTGGTGTTGGCTCTGCCCACTTTCTAACCCTAACACACAAACACTCAATGACCAAGTTTGTGAGCTTTGGGGTCCTTGGCATCAATAATTTGTATATTCCCATAGAAATTAAACAAATCAGATTGGCTGTTTGTGGCTTCACCCCCTCTCCAGCATTTGAACCCAAGTCACCCAATGACCAACTGTACTAGGTTAATAGCAGGTTTGAGGCATCTGCTATTAACAGTGTAAAAATTGCAGCAATTTAAATATTCCACTTGAAAATCAACAGGTGAATTTTGATTGGCTATTATAGGCTCCACCCACTTCCCTGAATATTAATCTCAGTCACTCAGCGACCATCTGGGCAAAGTTTGGGAACCCTGCCATAAACAGTGTAAGAAGGGCTGCAGTTTACACTTTCCCAGTGAAATTTGTTTTTGGTTCCAACCACTTTTTGTAACCTGGACACAAAGGCACTACCTCCATGACCAAGTTTGTGAACTTTGGGGTCCTTGGCATCAATAATTTGTATTTTCCCATGAAATGAAACAAATCTGATTCACTGTTTGTGGCTCTGTCCCCTTTTCTGAATTTGATCCCCAGTGACCCAATGACCAACTGTACCAGGTGTGAGGCTTGTGCCATTAACAGTGCAAGAATGGCAGCAATTGTAATTTTCTCCTTGAAAAGCGACATGAGATTTTTTGATTGGCATTTTTAGGTTCCACCCACTTTTCTGAACATTAATCCCAGTCACCCAGACTAGCTATGCTAAGTTTGAGAACCCTTCCATTAACAGTGAAGAAGGGCTGCAGTTTACAATTTCCCAGAAAAATCTGTTTTAACTCCACCCACTTTTTGTAACCTGGGCACACAGTCACTACCAAGACCAAGTTTGTGAGCTTTTGGGTTCCTGGCATCAAAATTGTGGTAATGGAAGCAGTTTATCCAGCAAAGAAATCTGGCTGTTTTTGGTTCCGCCCCTTTACTGAATTTGAACCCCAGACACTTAACGACCAACTGTAGCAGGTTTGAGGCCTCTGCCATTAACAGTGTAAGAATGGCTGCAGTTGCAATATTCCCCTTGAAAATCAAAAGGTGAATTTTGATTGGCTGCTGTAGGCTCCACCCACTTTCCTGAATATTAGTCCCAGTCACCCAGTGGCCAACTGTGTCACGTTTGAGAACTCTGCCAATAACAGAATGGCTGAAATCAATCCAACAAATCTGATGGCTGTTTGTGGCTCCACCCCTTTAGTGAATTTGGACCCCAGTCACCCAATGACTGACTGTATCAGGTTTGAGGCCTCTGCCATTAACAGTGTAAGAATGGTAGCAATGTGAATATTCCCCTTGAAAATCAATAGGTAAATTTTGATTGGCTGTTGTAGGCTCCACCCACATTTCTGAATATTAATCCCAGTCACCCAGTGGCCAATTGTGTAAAGTTTGGGAACCCTGCCATGTTAAAAATTTAGTTGTTGGCACCGCCCACTTTTTCTAACCTTGACATACAGTCACTCAATTATCAAGTTTATCAGCTTTGGGGTCCTTGGTATCAATACTTTGTATATTCCCATTTAAAAATAAACAAATCCTTTGGCTGTTTGTGGCTCCGCCCCCTTTCTGAGTTTGGGCCCTAGTCACCCAGTGACCAACTGTACTAGGTTTGAGGCATCTGCTATTAACAGTATAAGAGAATGGTAGCAGCTTAAACATTCCCTTTGAAAATCGAAAGGTGAACTTTTATTGGCTGTTGTAGGCTCCACCCACCTTCCAAAATCTTAATCTCAGTTACCCAATGACCAACTATGCAAAGTTTGAGAACCCTGCCATTAACGATGTAAGAATGGCTCAGTATGGCTTTCCCAGTAAAAGCTGTTTTTTGGCTCCACCCACTTTTTGTAACCTTGACACACAGTCACTCAGTGACCACGTTTGTGAGCTTTCAGGTTCCTGGCATCAAAAATGCGTGAATGGAAGCAGTTTATCCACCAAGGAAATCTGATTGGCTGTATGTGGCCCCGCCCCTTTCGTGAATTTGGACCCCAGTCACCCAATGACGACTGTAGCAAGTTTGACGCCTCTGCCATTAACAGTGTAAGAATCGCAGCAGTTTAAATATTCCCCTTGAAAATGAATAGGTGAATTTTGATTGGCTGTTGTAGGCTCCACCCATTTTCTTGAATCTTAATCTCATTCACCCAGTGACCAAGTGTGGCAAGTTTGAGAACCCTGCGATTAACAGTCTAAGAATGTCTGCAGTTTACATTTTCCCATTTAAAATGAACGGCTGAAATTTGATTGGCTGTTTTATGCTCCGCCCACTTTTCCTGGATTTGTAACCTCGGTCACCAAGTGACCACCTGTGCGAAGTGTGGGGACTCTGGCTTGATTACTGGGAGAATGGCAGCCTTTTACATTTTTTCCATTGACTTGAATGGGTGGAATCTGATTTGCTGTTTGTAGCTCCACCCACGTGTGCAGGGGGGGACCCGAGACCCCAAGAACATATCATCCCAGGTAGTAAGGGATCTGTGTACAAAGTTTCGTTCAAATTGGTCAAGCCGTTTTTGAGTGATCGCGACACACACACACACGCACGCACACACACACACACTTTTATATATATATATATATATAGATTAACCTTTTTTTTTATTATAAACCCTTCCTCCTCCCGCCAGCCAATCAGCCTATGACAGCCAATCGCTCCTGTTGCTCTGTAGGGGACAGCCGAGTGATACGGCTGTCCACAGTACAGCGCTGCCTTAAATCGCAGTGCTGTCCATTGTAAATAGACGGCGGTTTCGCTGTCTAACAGTCTCCTCGCAGTGATCGTCCATCGGCATGACGCGGTCGTTAGAAGGTTAAAGTGGTATAAAACTCTGACATAACAGTCAATAAAATGTGTTTTTCTACTTGTTATCACCCGTACAGTTTCATACTTGCTTTTGTGCACAAGTAATATTGTCTATTTACAAATTCCCAAAGTACAGCTTATCTGCTCTGAAAGCTGCCATTGCATAGCTATATGTATGTATTTATATATTAAAATCTGTGCAGTGATCTCTCAGCTACTAAATGTATCTGACAAAGGAATGTAAACAAAAGCAGATGTGGCGAGGAGCTTTCCACTGAAGTAAAGAGCTTTCCACTGAAGAACGATGTTTGACTGTTTGAATGCTGTTCTGCTACAATTTTTTTTTGTGGTAGTAGATTTATGCTGTACTAGCCGACCCGCGGCGTACCATACGCCGCATAAGAGGGTAGAGGGCAGGAAGGGGGTATTGGGCACAGCGGCAGGGAGGGGGGTTGGACCCCCCCTCAACTGGGTCCCCCATGTGTGCTCTACCTCCAGCCTAAGCTCAGCAGGAACCCCCCCTCACCTGGGTCCCCCATGTGCACTCCCCCCCCCCCCCCTCACCTGGGTCCCCCATGTGCACTCCCCCCCCCCCCCCTCACCTGGGTCCCCCATGTGCACTCCCCCCCCTCCCTCACCTGGGTCCCCCATGTGCACTCCCCCCCCCTCACCTGGGTGCCCCATGTGCACTCCCCCCCCCCCCCTCACCTGGGTCCCCCATGTGCACTCCCCCTCCTGCTTAAGCACAGTAGCAGCCGCCACTATTAGTAAGAGGCAGCGGGCGGGGATGACTCACCTCTTCCGTGTTCCATCGTGCGTTCCACTGTCGTCACTTCCTGCAATGACGCACACTGTATTGGTGTAATTTGCCTTTTTAAAACAGAAGGAAATCTGCAATAATTCAGCTTTAAGTGAACATTTGTGGTTACCCACAATGCACTACTACTAAATATGCAAATTACCCCTTTTCCCCCGTGGTAAGCCAAGCAAGCATCCAGAGCCGCTGGTGTATAGCAAACATATAGCTTTAAATTTTACACAGTCATATCAAACCCACATGTAGACAGCCTGTTTCAGACTTTTGGTCCTCATCAGTACATTGCAGGGATTGATACGGCTGTATGAGATAGGGCTTGGACCAGTACAACAGAGTAACCAAGCAGCTCAGGGTGATCCAAACCACTCGGAATGTATAGGGGGATAAAAGGGACCAAAAAGACCTCCTACTAAAAAAAGCAAAGCTTGATGTAATTTGCCTTCCTAAAACAGAAGGAAATGTGCAATAATTCAGCTATAAGTGAACATTTGTGGTTACCCACAATGCACTGCTACTGAATAATTCCTTTTCACCCTTGATAAGTCAAGCAAGCCTATAGCTTTAAGTTTTACACAGTCATATCAAACCCACATGTGACAGCCTGTTTCAGACTTTCGGTCCTCATCAGTACATTGCTTGGTAAGTCAAGCAAGCATCCAGAGCCACTGGTGTATAGCAAGCATATAGCTTTAAATTTTACACAGTCATATCAAACCCACATGTAGACGGCCTGTTTCAGACTTTTGGTCCTCATCAGTACATGGCAGGGATTGATACGGCTGTATGAGATAGGGCTTGGACCAGTACAACAGAGTAACCAAGCAGCTCAGGGTGACCCAAACTACTAAGAATGTATAGGATGATAAAAGAGACCAAAAAGCCCTCCTACTAAAAAAAGCAAAGCTTGGTGTAATTTTCCTTCTTAAAACAGAAGCAAATCTGCAATAATTCAGCTATAAGTGAACATTTGTGGTTACCCACAATGCACTGCTACTGAATATGCAAATTATCCTTTTTTGCCCTTGGTTTGATATGACACTACTTCTCGGAGCAGTGCTTTTCAGCGCTGCTAGATTTGGGCGCAGCCTGCGCCTCCATAGACTTCAATAGGAATCATTCCTATTGAAGCGCTCAGTGAGTAACGTCGGCTCCGTCAGAAGACAGAGCCGAAGTTGCTTAAAAACATAATAATTCGGCCTTCAGCAATCGCTGGAAGCCGAATTATTTCATTCCCCCACTATCCATGTCGGCCTGGAGGGGGAATAGTAATTAAATCGGCCCGGACTTGTGCAGAAGCAGGATCAGCCATATACCGCTGTATCCTGCGCCCAAGTCTACCGGCGCCGATTTCAAATGTACGCCTACTTCTTGCTTGGACCAGCCCCTTCTTCTTGCTTGGACCAGCCCTGGGGGCAGGGCGCTACTTCTTCTTCTTGTTTGAAGGTTGAGGCACTTACTCTATTATATAATTACTATTCCCCCTCCAGGCCGCCATGGATAGTGGGGGAATGATATAATTCGGCTTCCAGCGATTGCTGGAGGTCGAATTATTGTGTTTTTTAAGCAACTTCGGCTCCGTCTTCTGACGGCGCCGACGTTACTCACTGAGCGCCGCTATAGACTGATTCCCATTACAGTCTATGGCGGCACTCGCTGCGCCCAAATCTAGCAGTGCTGAAAAGCACTGCTCCACAACCGCTTTGCAGTATTGGTTTTTTGACCCTGCATAGTTTGACATGCGAAAGCAAATGCATATTTGCATGAGCATTGCCTCATGAATAGTCAATTAGGCCAGATTTGCAAAGCCAGACTTGCTAGGGTTAAGCCTCCTTTCCACAGACTGTTGATAGGCAGTGAAATGCCTCTCAAACTCTCTTAACTGCTCACTGCTGCCTAGTAACTGCTTGTTGCTGCCTGATAACTGCTTGTTGCTGCCTGATAACTTCTTACTTGTGCCTGTTAACTGCTTGCTGAGCACACAGCTCAACAGTCCGTGGAAAGGAGGCATCAAACTTGGTCTTTGAGCACGCATACATTTTCTCATGCAAAGTAATTCTTCTTCTTGCTGGAAGGTTGAGGCCCTTATTCAATTATAAATAGCCAATTAGGCCAGATTTGCAAACCCAGACTTGCTAGGGTTAGGCCTCCTTTCCACGGACTGTTAATAGGCAGTGAAATGCCTCTCAAACTCTCTCAACTGCTCACTGCTGCCTAGTAACTGCTCACTGCTGCCTGGTAACTGCTCACTGCTGCCTAGTAACTGCTTGTTGCTGCCTGATAACTTCTTACCTGTGCCTGGTAACTGCTTGCTGAGCACACAGCTCAACAGTCCGTGGAAAGGAGGCCTCAAACTTGGTCTTTGAGCACGCATACATTTTCTCATGCAAAGTACTTCTTCTTCTTGCTGGACGGTTGAGGCACTTACTGAATTATATATATAGATATAATCTTTTAGAACAAAAAAACGCTCCATTTCATACCAGTTTAAAGTTTGAACCATTACAATGATACAGCCCTTCTAAAAATTCAAATTAACCCGCCAAATTTACTTATATACCCATCTCAGCATGTGGGGATATCCAAACGGAATATTTACCAGATTTGTATGTACACAAAATATATTGATCAGCTCCTTTTGGATGATATGATTTGGTTAGCTGTTTCTCACTACGGGCCCGATGCAATTCACTTTTTCTCCCAGGCATTATTTTCACATTTTAAATACAATGCCTTTTAAGACACCGACAAGCAAGAAAATACTCAGAATAATTTGGCAGTACTTTTTCATCTACTTTTTGGAACTTTTTCAATTGCAGACTGCTGAAAAGTTATTTTAAATAGAAGATGAAAAATTTATGAATCCGACCAGGCCCTCTATCTCAAATGTAAAACACATAAAGGCTACAAATACTTCCCTACTACAGTTATTTATTATTGACTTATATTTTGATATATATTTTGTTAACAGTTAGCTATTGTGTCACAAGATGGCGCTAGTAATAACGTAATGTTCTATCATGGATTTTATTTGCACACAACTGTACAGGAGATGCTCCCTTTGCCTTCCCACTCAAGGGTAACAATAATTTATTTAAAGAGACACTGAAGCGAAAAAAAAAATTATGATATTATGATTTGTATGTGTAGTACAGCTTAGAAATAAAACATTAAGATCAGATACATCAGTCTAATTGTTTCTAGTACAGGAAGAGTTAAGAAACTCCAGTTGTTATCTCTATGCAAACAAGCCATTAACTCTCTGACTAAGTCTAATGCTGGGAATACACGATTCGTTTTTGCCTTCGTTTAAACCTTCGTTTCGATTGTGCCTTTTGTCCTTTTCGATCCCGAAATAATCGATCGTACGGTTAATATCACCACCCACGGTTTCGTTTTTTTTTCCGATTCTGATGGTTTCGTTTTTCCAATGATTGAAGGCTGCAAAGAAACGAAACGAAAATCCCTTTTTTCCTTTCGTTTATACCTTCGTTTTCGTTTTCGATAGCGATAGGGGCGGCTTTTAGGAGGAGCGAATAGCATATACACAGAAGCCAGGTGCGCTGGCAGGGTCTCCAGCGGGTGCAGGATCGGATTGCCGGCCCACAAACACCCACATTTATGCAAAATAGTACAGGGACGGACTAACGAATCGACGGCATAAACGAATATATAATCGATCTGAACAGCCATCAAGCCTACCAATGGCTCGATTAGATGGATAAAGAGAGATAATATCAAACATGTTCGATCACTAGTCGTTCGTTTTTGGGGTCTATTAATCGAAACTATAATGAGATTATGACTATTTTCACATACGTTTTCAACACTCGGTTCCTTTACCGAACGAATCGAAGGCTACAACGAAGGCAAAAACGAAACGTGTATTCCCAGCATTAGTCATGGAGAGGGCTGTTATCTGACTTTTATTATCTCAACTGTAAGTGAACTGTTTACTTTTTCTCTGCTAGAGGAGAGGTCATTACTTCACAGACTGCTCTGAAAGACTCATTTTGAATGCTGAGTGTTGTGTAATCTGCACATATTATAGAATGATGCAATGTTAGAAAAAACACTATATACCTGAAAATAAAAGTATGAGAATATTTTCTTTGCTGCTAATCTTCTAGTAATTATTCATAGTACACAACCAATTCACTATATCATATTTTTTTTTTCGCTTCAGTGTCTCTTTAAACAAAAGAGGCTGGAGAAAGATATTTAGGGCCCGTTTCCAATGCACGCGATCTGATCTGCTTTTCGGATCCCGTGCGTTTGTAGAATTACTATGGAGTGAATCTCCTTGTAGCATGTGCAGCTGTTCCCCCTGATATTCTTGCCTGTTCTTGTCGCAAACCCACTGCTTGCAGCGTTATTTGTTTCTGTCCCATTGCACATGGAAAACTTTTTCTCAAATTTACAAGAGATGTTCAAAGAGGTGAAAATCAGTGGCGTACCTGGGGCATTTGACACCCGGTGCTGGGTATTAAAAGATACCCCCCCCCCCCCCCCCCCGAAAAAAAAAAAAGGAAAGGAGAGAGTGTGGCATGCTAAGCGCACCAAGGAGGGTAATGCCAGGTATAGTGCTCCCAGTATCCCAGAATCTGGAGGGGGACGCGCAAGAAGGAAAGGACCGACCCAGGTGAGGGAGGTGGGGGGTCTGGCCCCCTCCCCGCCACTGTCCCCGCTGCCCCTCCTTCTTTTGCTGCTTCTCCCTCCTGCAACATGGCCTCTGTAGGAGGCCTTGGTGACACCCCCTGGGACATCCGTCACCCGGTGCACTCCGCCCTCCTGCGCCCAATGGCAGGAACGCCCCTGACGCAAATAATTATGTCTCAAATGAAAGCAAATCTGAAGTTAAAAATAAACAGATACTCACCTAAGGAGAGGGAAGGCTCTGAGTCCTATAGAGTCTTCCTGTTCCTCTCCTGGTCCCCCAGAGCTGTCACCCCCATTTGAATCTACAGCCATGGGAGGCTTCAGAAGGCTTTGGGAGCCGAGCTGCTCCTGGAGATGGGCGGCTCTTTACTGCACATGCGCAAGGGCACGAGAGAGCCACCACACACATGTGCAGTAAGGAGCAGCCTATCTTCAGAAGCACTTGGGCTCCCGAAGCCTCCTAGAGCGGTATTTATCCCATCGGTTGAATATCTCTAACAGGGGAGCCAGCGCTGGAACGAGCGGACCGTGAGAGGAGAGGGAAGGCTCTATAGGACCCAGAGCATTCCCTCTCCATAGGTATCTGTTTTTTATGTATTTTTCACTTCAGGATTGTTTTAAAGCAGGGGTGTCAAACTCAAATACAAAGTGGGCCGAAATTGAACACTGGAACCAAGTCGCGGACAAACCTAAATGTCTAGTGGTCACCATCCTACCTTATAAAGTTGCCTCCTGTCCAATGGCCCCTCCAACCCCTATACAGTTGCCTCCTCCCTCCCCTATACAGTTCCCTGGTGTCTAATTTACCTCCCTCCCGTATAAAGTTTCCTGATGTGTAGAGCTTTCCCCCTCCCTCCCCCATATGGCTTCCCTGGGGATCTAGGACTTCACCTCCAGTATAGCTTTCCTGGTGGTCTAAAGCAGGCCAAACATAATGTAAAGTGGGGAAACCACTTGGGAGCCAAATTTGATGGCTCTGAGGGCCAGATGGCCCCCCCGGGCCAGAGTTAGACATGTATGCTTTAACGTAAACCTGTAACGTAAAAAAAAATGTTACAAACGTACAGCAATAGGGGTGGAGCTTCTGGATGCTCCAGATTATTTTCCGATCTTTCACAACCCCTCCACTCCTGGACAGGATTCTCTTTTATCTTCACGGTCTCGCTCCCCTCTACGTACCAGCAGTGGGTCCATGCCAACGCGGTAGCATGGAGATGCTTGTGCTTGTACATGGAGATTTTTAAAATCACTCCAAAAAATCGCTGCGATCGCATACGCAAAAATCACTGCGATTTTGATGTGATTTTTACTACAATTTATTGAAAGTGAATCGAAGCAATTTTAAAAAACGTGAATCAATCGCAAAACGTTCAGAAAAGCGCTTCTAGAGTGAATGGGCCCTTAAGTGGAAAAAAACAGTTTAACCCTCCTGGCGGTCTATTAGAAAACCGCCAGGGGGCAGCGCAGCACTATTTAATTTTTTTTTTTCAAATCATGGGCTCGCTACATGATAGCCGCTGTGCAGCGGCATCCCCCCCGCCCGCTTCGATCGCCTCCGGCAATCTTTGATCAGGAAATCCCATTCAAAGATGACGACAGGGCGGGATGACGTCACTGACGTCATGGACGTCGTGACGTCTAAGGGAGTCACGATCCACCCCTCAGCGCTGCCTGGCACTAATTGGCCAGGCAGCGCACGGGGTCTGGGGGAGGGGCGGCACGGTGCGGCGATCAGCGGCGAATCAGCGCGGAGCAGCGGCGATCGGAATGCACACGCAGCTAGCAAAGTGCTAGCTGCGTGTTGCAAAAAAAAAAGTATGCAAATCGGCCCAGCAGGGCCTGAGAAATCCTCCTGCGCGGAAGGAAGGTTAAAAAGAGGAGGTAGTGGTGGACTTACCGCCTCCAAGAAGACACCAAAATTTGTTGGTTTATAATAAATAACAATTTATTTACAATACTCCAAAAATGCAACGTGCTTCGCAGATTTAATCCCGCTTCATCTGGTAATAACAACGGAGTAGTAGCATATAGGACCAGTAGGAGAACCAAGCGCCTCTGTCTATGGACATGACTGTTGTTCTACTGGCCCTATACATAGTCCCCAACAGTCCCGATTTCGTCGGGACTGTCCCTTTTTGGGGGGGCCATCCCGTGCTGCCCCCCTTCTGTCCCGGCCGCTGGGCAGAGAGGGGAAAAAAACCTGATCAAGGCACCAGCCCTGGGGATGCATATGCGGGATGGACGACCGCCGCCATTTCTCCCTCCCTCCCTTCTAATGTGCCCCCCAGTGTCATCCCCCCCCCCCCCCCGCCTGCAGAGTTAAATGTGCAGCGGAGCGGGCTGTCATTTAATCTTACTATCGCCGTGCGTTTCAGCTGGTCCTGTCGGCTTCCTGCTTCCTGTGACGTCACAGAAAGCCGAGAAGACCAGCTGAAATGCACGGCAATGGTAAGATTAAATGACAGCCCGCTCCGCTGCGCATTTAACTCTGCAGGTGGTGGGGGGGGGTTGACGACACTGGGGGGCACATTAGAAGGGAGGGAGGGAGAAATGGCGGCGGTCGTCCATCCCGCATATGCATCCCCAGGGCTGGTGCGCACAAGAGTACGCATCACGGCATCACGGACGCCAAAGTGAGCTGCACAACGCGGCTCACTCTGACGTCCACAACGAAGAGCACCAGGCCTTGCATTAGGTGCACGTTATGCGACCTTAACATAGCACCTAACGCAACGTCTTGGTGTGCAACTAGCCTTAAACTGTTTTTAAACTTTTTTATACTACATTAGAGACAGGGGCGTAGCAATAGGGGGTGCAGCGGTAGCGACCGCATCGGGGCCCTTGGGCCAGAGGGGCCCAGAAGGGCCCTCCCTCAACTACAGTATTCGCTCTCTATTGGTCCTGTGCTGATAATAATCACTTCTATAGATACTTTGAATAGTGGTAATCATTAACAAGCTGTTCCCCATCCCTTGCTTGCACCTCTAACACTGTAGTTGCCATTGGCAGGTTTTGGTGCACCGTATCAATTGCTATGTATAGAGTGCTTGGGGGGCCCCATTGTAAAACTTGCATCGGGGCCCACAGCTCCTTAGCTACGCCACTGATTAGAGCCTTTGTTATACATCATAGTATATTGTCTAGTCCAATCTACAGAGAGCGACTTCTTAACCTGAGTGGGGTCGGGTCTAATCACCCCACCTGCCATTGCAGTGGTTGCCTTTGTGGTAACCCTGGTTTGTGAGTATTACTTCTTCGTGATTACCTATAATCTGGTGTCAAGACTTATTACACTATATTGGGCTCTCGGTGTCCTTTTCTTTATATTTTATATCTGGAGCATTTCGCTGTGGCAATAGGATGCTATTTACGCAGATGATCTTTTGCTTTCTGTTACTTCACCTTTGGGGCTTGATTCACTAAACTGTGATAAGACAAATATCACACGTTATCAAAAGTTATCACATATTAGCAAAGTTAACACGCCTTATCAGAGTAGCATAGCGAGCGCTACGAACCTGCAGGGGCTCAGGGCAGGACGAGAGCCATTGCCAATTAGCAGGCATACGTTTGTAGCGCTCGCTATGCTACTCTGATAAAGTGTGTTACCTTTGATAACGTGTGATACATTTTGATAGCGTGTGATAACTTTGATAACGTGTGATAGCTTTTGATAACTTGTGATAACTTTTGGTAATGTGTGATAACTTTGATAAGGTGTGATATTTGTCTTATCACGGTTTAATGAATTAAGCCCTTGCTGTCCCTATTCCCTACCTAATTTTCCCAAAATTGTGGAGGAATTTGGTTCACTTAGCTATAGCTCCCAACTGCCCCTCTTTGGAAGTCAAATTCCTCTGTCCCTCTTTCCTCCTCATGTGTCCCTCTTTCAGGGCTGATGTACAGATCTGTGTTAGTATATGCATTTTTCTAGAGAAATGTGTTTAACTGACTCTAAACTTTTTTCCCATCATTTCAATTGATCTATTTCTTATTTTCAAATGTTAAAGGATACCCAAGGTGACATGATGAGATAGACATGTGTAGGTACAGTGCCTAGCACACAAATAACTAGTAAACAAATATAGCGTTGCGCCCACACCAGCAGCTGCAGAAACTGTAAAGGGGTCCCAAACCTGAATAAAATAAGTAAAAAATCACAGGCAGCGCTGCTGTTTAGGAATTCAAGGTGAACAAGCTAAATAAATTTATTGAATAAAAACAGCTTGAGGCTGAAAACTTGTATCAAACTTCTCAATAAAATGCTAATAGCACAAATTAATATAAGAACCAGTTAAAATAGTATATGTACATATACTGTGAACAACAATATTACTTGATGAGCTTGAACAGATGATACATCTGATACTAAAACTGGGGGAGTCCCCGATGATGACTTTGTCAGATGTACCCCCTAGGGGTCTGGTCTTATTCAAATAACGGGGAGCCTCTGACAAAAGATAATGGAACTTCTTCCGTGAACAGTAGGATTTAGATTTAACATCCTCGGGCAAGCGTGACCGACGTGACACCTCAACCACAAGGGAGCCGGGCACGCTTGCCCGACGTGACACCTCCGTCTAGTCTCTCCTACTGTGCCACCGGCCGGGGCAAGTAGGGTGGAGCGGCTCCCACGAAGATTCAGTTTCACGCACTTCAAACAAATGCAAGTCACCGCAAGACGGGTGAGACCGTTTCAGTTTTTACGTCTAAATTGCTGAATACAAGGAACATTATGCCATTCCATTCTAGGATGTGTTAAATCTAAATCCTACTGTTCACGGAAGAAGTTCCATTATCTTTTGTCAGAGGCTCCCCGTTATTTGAATAAGACCAGACCCCTAGGGGGTACATCTGACAAAGTCATCATCGGGGACTCCCCCAGTTTTAGTATCAGATGTATCATCTGTTCAAGCTCATCAAGTAATATTGTTGTTCACAGTATATGTACATATACTATTTTAACTGGTTCTTATATTAATTTGTGCTATTAGCATTTTATTGAGAAGTTTGATACAAGTTTTCAGCCTCAAGCTGTTTTTATTCAATAAATTTATTTAGCTTGTTCACCTTGAATTCCTAAACAGCAGCGCTGCCTGTGATTTTTTACACAAATAACTAGGCTGTGTTCCTTTTTTTCTTTCTCTGTCTGAAAGAGTTAAACATCAGGTATGTAAGTGGCAGTTCCTGTCTGAGTCAGGACTGGGTCAGACTACAGCAGGCTTTCTCAACCAGGTAATCCTGGTAATCCCAGAGTTCCTTGAGGACTCTGCAGGGGTTCCTTGGCATTTTCCGCCATCGTGGGGTGAGTATGATAGAGCACATTATAATAGGGGGTACTGTAAAAAGAAGCACTAAATTGGGGATCAGAATAATCATGAGCACAGTAGAATGAGTGGCAGTGTAATAGGAGTTAGTGAAATTTACAGCCTCACCTACTTACCTCCGGAAAAATAAATGCAGGGGCTCCTCGAGATTAAAAAATTGTTTGCAGCAGTTCCTTGAGACCCAAAAGTTATTTGCAGGGTTCCTCCAGGGTAAAAAGGTTGAGAAAGGCTGGACTACAGTGTGACCCTCACTGATAAGAAATTACAACTATAAAACATTTTCCTAGCAGAAAATGGCTTCTGAGAGCAGGAAAGAGATAAAAGGAGTCAATAGTTCATAGATTTTAGCTCTGGCATACTTCAATGAATGTGTCATTGAGCAAAAACTTAAAAAGTAGATTTAAATATAAAATAAAACTGTATTCCACGGTTTTATTTTATATTTAAACTACTTTTTAAGTTGTATATGTAAAAAATCCACTTACCTGGGGCTTCCTCCAGCCCATGCCAGCCGTCCTGTCCCCTCGCCGCAGCTCCTCTCCCCGACCGGTGGCCTGAGGTCCTCTCCAGTACAGTAGGCCTACTTGCGCTCCAATGTGCGGCTCACGTAGTCGTTCTGATGTCAGCCGGACTGTACTGCGCAGACTCAGTAGTTCTGCGCCTGCCCAGTATAGTCCAGATGACGTCAGTGTGACTCCATGAGCTGCACGCTGGAGCACAAGTAGATGCCAAACTGGCGAGGATGGCATCTGCACCGGAGGGGACCGGGAGCCACTGGAGCTGCGGCGAGGGCACAGGACGGCTGCCAGGCGCTGAAGGAAGCCCCAGATAAGTGGATTTTTTATTTTTATGCTCCTCGTACATTCCCTTTAATCCATCTCTGGTCATGACAGGGTCTCTTTTAGCTTCCAGTGAGGAGAGGAGTAGCAGTGGGTCTCAGCTCTTCTATACTGGCTATGGGAGAGAGGATTGGCGCTGGTTCTTTATTCAGGTTAGTAAGAAGAGGTGGGGGGGGAGGGGCTGGTGGTATCATCCGCTCCCTGGGAAGATTAAGTGCTCAGAGTTCACAGCACTTTATAATTCTGGCCAGCCGGGCCTCCAGCCTATTTTAAATATACATTTATGCAAAATAGGTGGAAAGAAAGAGTCAAAGAAAGTGAGCTGATTATAAAGAGGACTTGGCAAGAGATAAATATACATTTAATTAACTTCCTCCAATCGATGAAGTGAGTTCCTTTAATGGTTCTCATAGTCCATTTAATCACACAGCACGATATCCACAATGATTTAAGCTATATTTTTAATAAATTGTTGGCAATCGCTGCAAACACTCGGGCCGTGTCAGAACCGCCGCGCATCGGAAGCCGTTCCGAACTCGAGAGGCAGAGGTACAACCAGGTGCTGCTGGTCCTTGCATCATCGCGTGCAAATTGTATACAGCTTGGAGTTGGGCTATTGAAAGCGGACCTGAACTCCGAACTTCCTCTCTGCTCTAAAAGATAAGAAACAGCATTATAACCTTTACAGAAAAACATTTCTTTGTTACAGCTTATACAAAATCCTGCAATAAATCTGCAGTGTTTTTACTTCCTGCTTTCATGGCAGCAGGCAAAGGGTTAACACCCTGTGTTTACACATTAGCTGCTCTGCCTTGGCAGAGGAGATTCCTGAGCTGACACAGCTGAGGGATTAAATGACAGTGGTGATTAGTCACAGATGAGGGGAAAATAGACAGGCTAAACTCTCTAAATACATACAGGGTGCATTTCCCTATGTTTTCCTTATGTTCTGTGCAAGAGTTCAGGTCCACTTTAACTGCTTGCTGACCACCACGTCACGCAGATGGATGCAGCCCCAGGACCGCCTAACGACGATCACTGAGGCGTAAAGTCCTGCGGCTCGCTTTTGCAGGAGTTCGCGTGCTAGGAGACTGTTAGACGGCAAAGATGGCGTCTTTTCAGCCCGTACAGTTCTGTAATCTAAGGCAGCGCTGTACTGGGGAGAGCCGTGTGACACAGCTGTCCCCTCCAGGGGACCAGAGGTGATCGGCTGTCATAGGCTGAAGCCTCTGACAGCGATCACAGTGATTGGCTGGTGGGGGAGGGAGGGCGGGTTTAGAAAAAAATAAAAAAAATAAAATAAGGAAATGTATAATAAAAATAATGTAATAAATATTTGCTAAAAATCAAACAAACACTGGGGGAGTGATCAGACCCCACCAACAGTTGGTGGGGAGAGAAGGGGGGGGGGGCTTGTTGTGTGCTGTTTTGTGCGGCCCTGCAGCGAGCCCTTAAAGCTACAGTGGCCCTTTTTAAGAAAAATGGCCTGGTCCTTTCGGGGTCGTTTAACACTGCGGTCCTCAAGAGGTTAAAGGTACTTCATAACAATTTCAGTCTATCCAATGCCAAGCTATTTGCATTACATTTGCATGTAGGCCAGATCTATCATGGAATTAGAGGCATGGTATTCATTTTTTGACACTGGGGTAAGCTGTTAGAGTTGGAGGGGGAATGGCATGCACCACTCAGAAGGGGGGTTATAGGTTTGTAGGAATAGTATTCAGCACTAGGTCAGTTGGGGGGGGGGGGTATTTACCACTGTAGGGGGCATGCGGACATAGTTAGGGGGAATGGGCTGCATGCAGACGTACAGAGGTAAGAGGGGGGTGGTTGTGGGTTTGGGAAAATGAATTTGAGCACAAGAGGCAGCTGCGAGGTCTGGAGGGGTAATACATTTATCATGTGGGGTTATGGGTAGAATGTGGACTCGGCTAAAGTGTGCAAGAAACCTGCAGTGTGTCTACTTCCTGCTTTCATGTAAGCAGACATAGGGCTAACATCCTGTGTTTACAAAGAAGCTGCTCTGCTGAGGCAGCCAGCTGACGGAGATGAGAGATCAGATTACACTGGTGGTTAGTCACAGATGAGGGGGAATTAGACAAGCTAAACTCTCTAAATACATACAGGGTGGATTTATCTGTTTTCCGTTTGTCCTGTGCAAGAGATCAGGTTCACTTTAATGCTGGGCATACACGGTGAGATGTTTCTTATCAATCGAGCCGCTGATGGCTCGATTGATAATTTCCGACGTGTCCGATCACTGCGCCGGATCAATACCCCGCGGGCGGACAATGGAAGAAACGAGCGTTAGATAAGGAAGCGCCCGTGGGGACGAGCGCGAATCGATCCGGGTGCCCGCGGGGACGAGCAAGGACGCACCGGTATCAAGTAAGCGGCTCGATATCGGCACACAAACGAGCCGTGTATGCCCAGCATTAGGGATACAGTACTACCCACCCAGAATATAGTACGGTGTGTGTATACAGGAGGGGGGGGGGAAGAGATGTGGACTGGGAGGAACAGAATTTAGTACCCGGGGGAGTGGTTAAGATTAGAGGCGGAGCAATATGTAGCATAGGGGGTAGGTGGGCATGTGGACAATGTTTGGGATGTGACTAGTACATACCCAGGAGGAAATTGTTGGATTTGGAGGTGATATAGCATTTAGCACCTGGGGGAGTTGGTAGATTTGGAGGGGGAATAGTATCTAGCACAGTGGATGGGGAGAGTTATGGATTTGGGGCATAGGCATTTGACATTGGGGTACCAGTGAGGTTTGGAGGTGGAACAGTATTTAGTAATGGGGGGTTGTGTTATGTTTTTTGGAGGGGAAATACTATTTGGCACAATGAGGGTTACAGATAGGTTCAAAGGACATAATATTTAAAGGACAACTGAAGTGAGAAGAATATGGAGGCTGCCATATGTATTTCTTTTGAAACAATATCAGTTGCCTGGCAGCCCTGCTGATCTATTTGGCTGCTGTAGTGTCTGAATAACACCAGAAACAAGCATGCAGCTAATCTCATCAGACCTGACAATAATGTCAGAAACACCTGATCTGCTGCATGCTTGTTCAGGGTTTATGACTAATAGTAGTAGAAGCAGAGGATCAGCAGGATAGCTAGGCAACTGGTATTGCTTAAAAGGAAATGAATATGGCAGCCACCATATCCCTCTTGCTTCAGTTGTCCTTTAACTCAGTAGCGTTCCTACCTAAGGGCGCAGGGGGGCGTGGCGCACCGGGTGCCAGACAGCCAGGGGGGTTGTCGCCACGACCCCCCTACATCTGACTAAGGAGGGGAAGAGCAACGCTAGGAGGAGGGGTGACAGCAGGGATAGCGGCGGAGAGGGGGGAAATATCCCCGGCTGATACGCGGAAGTAATGTGAGTGTTCTCTGCGCCAGCCTGCTCGCTGCCCACTGCCCCCGGACCGCTGCCCGCATTTTTGGGGGGAGAAGAGAGGCAGAAGGAGGGGACCCAGGTGAGGGAGGGGGGGATATTTCCCCCCTCCCCGCCGCTATCCCTGCTGTCACCCCTCCTTCTAGCTACACGGGGGGGGGGAGCACTATACTACCTAAACTGGGGGCCACTATACTACCTAAACTGGGGGCCACTATTCTACCTAAACTGGGGGCCACTATACTAGCTATACTGGGGGCCACTATACCTGGGGACAGCTAATCGAGGGGCCACTATACTAGCTACACTGGGGGCATCTATGGGGGCCACTATATTACCTATACTGGGGGGGCACCATACCAGCTACAATGGAGGCAACTATACTATCTAAACTGTGGGCCACTATACTAGCTATACTGGGGCAACTATGGGGGCCATTATACTAGCTATACTGGAGGGCAGCTGTACGGGGGCCACTATACTAGCTACACTGGGGGCAGCAACACTACCTACATTGGGGACAGCAGCTATGCTGCCTATCCTGGGGGCAACTATACTATTACTAGCTATATTGGGGGCAACTATACTACCTTCACTGGGGGCAACTGCTTGCTACCTATACTGGGGGCAGTGGCGGCACCGGGGGGGGGGGTGCTTTGGGTGCTGAAGCACCCCTTAAAATTCTCCAAGCACCCCCCAGCGTGAACTGACTTTCGGCATCTAATAGATGCCATATCAGTTCACCGCAGCGGCAGAGCAGGGCTATAGTAAAATGTCTGAAGCCCTGCTCTGGAGACTTTGGGAGTTGCTGGCTGCAGAGGATCGTGGGAGCTGCGCACCGGGCGGAGGCCGGAACAGGAGCTCTGCTGCAGGTGAGTAAATGTTTTTATTTTTTTATTTTTATTAATTTATATTAGCAGCCAGGGGTAGCGTTTATGTTCTGGCCAGGTCTGCTACACGATTGAAGTGTTTTCTGGACAGGTCTGCCACACGATTGCATGTATTTTCTGGGCAAATCTGCAGACATGATTGCATGTATTTTCTGGGCAAATCTGCAGACATGATTGCATGTATTTTCTGGGCAAATCTGCAGACATGATTGCATGTATTTTCTGGGCAAATCTGCCGACATGATTGAACGTATTCTCTGGGCAAATCTGCCGACATGATTGAACGTATTCTCTGGGCAAATCTGCTCACATTACGTGTATTTTCTTGAGAAAACCTGCACAATTATGTGAATTTTCTGGGGAAAGGGTCACCAAAACTTGGGTCCACTGTCTTTGCGTTGCACTTTTAAAGGGAACCCGAGGTGAGAATAATATTGAGGCTGCCATATTTATCTCCTTTTAAGCAATACCAGTTGCCTGGCTGCCGTGCTGGTCCTCTGCCTCTTATTCTTTCAACCACAGACCCTGAACAAGCATGCTTGTTTCTGGTGTGATTCAGTTCACTACTGCAGCCAAATAGATCAGCAGGGCAACTAGTATTGTTTAAAAGGAAATAAATATGGCAGCCTCCATATCACTCTCACGCGGGTTCACGTCAAATTACAGTTAGCTCCGCCCTCATCCGGTCATGGCCATGCCCATTTTTGCCGCGCAGCGCTTCGCGCGCCGCATGTTATATCGCCACCCATTTTTTGCCCCTTTACTTTTTTTTTTTTGTGGGGGGTGTCTTATAATACCCAGCACCGGGTGTCAAATGCCCTAGGTACGCCACTGCTTTAACTCCAGAGGGTTTATGTACGTTTTTGTAAAGGGGGGCATGTATTTACAGGGGGATATATGGCAGGTTTAGAGGGAGGACTACAATGACTGCTGATATTTGCCAACAATTGGGCAGCGGGATGGTCAACTGCCAGTTTAGCATGAACGAATATATTGGGCTGAGCAGCCGGTGCCAAAATACCAAGTCCAAGTTTCCATAGATGCAGCTTCCAGTCTGTCCACCCCGGAACCAGCACTGTCCCATTTCTGTGACCAAAGAGGGACAGTCACCAAAAGTGACTAAGAATTCCCCCTTTCCTCTTCGAAGGAAAAAGTTTGCAAAATAACTCTGTGGGGGAAAATTTCTTTAATAACAAAAAAAAAAATGCTTTTTTTTCCATTAACAAGTAGTCTTGTCTGTTGGGTCATCTGCCTTAACTGGCAGACACAGAAGATAACATCTCATTTCTGCCACGTCTTCGCATCTTCTGTTCATTACCGTCTCTGCCCACGACAATCTATAGAAGACGGATGAGACAAATGAGCATCTGCTAAACATGGCAGTACTGGCATGTGTCTGTTATAGCAGGACAGATCGGTGGCAGAGCAGAATCTCCCCACCGAACTGTCCGAAACGTTGGACCACACAAGGCGGTCCACCCTCCGCTCACGCACGGCCCGGAAACTCACCTGTCTGCCTCTCTCCGATTGGACGTCTGCTTCCTGCGAAACATGGGCTGCCCTGGGAAAACAAGCACAGGCACTAATTAAATTATCTGGATGGCGTGCGCTACAGAATTGTTGTCTGCTGGTTGGCAGTGGATCTCAGGATATGTGCTATACCTTCTGTCACAGCACAGATCACTTCCAAGAACGAGAGGCGTACACTAGGCTTATTCTAACTGTTGGCTCAACATATGGTGGAATTATTGGCACAGGCAACTCCAAATCAATTAAACATGAAAGTGCTGTATATATCAAAATGGGTTTTAAGAGGAGGGTGAAGGGGGATGACAAAATAATATGGGTTAATTGAAAAAAAAATAAGCCCGTGTCCTGGGTGTATGGCCTCTGTGGTCGGAGGAACCACCGTCTGCAACCTTCGCCATCGCCGGTTGGGATATGGAGGACTTTGTAAATGATAAATGCGCTGCGAGCTTTACTGACTGTTCACATCATGTATATAGAGCAATATCTGACAGAAACACAGGGGAGGTGACAGATGGCAGAACGCTGCAATGACATTCATGATAATCTGTGCATAGATACAACATGATAAATATATGTGCCTTCCACTACATCAAACAGAGATGTGCATATACAGTATATGAGATGGGAGAGATGGATAGATGGATGGATGGATAGATGGATGGATGGATGGATGGATGGATGGATGGATGGATGGATAGATGGATAGATGGATAGATGGATAGATGGATAGATGGATAGATGGATAGATAGATAGATAGATAGATAGATAGATAGATAGATAGATAGATAGATAGATACTGTAGATAGATAGAATATCGAAAACATTCACAATAATCTGTGCATAGATACAACACAATAAATATATGTTCATTTCACCACTTCGAACAGAGATGTGTACATACAGTATACAGCATATGAGGAAGATGGATGGATAGACAGATCGATAGATACAGCCGATAGATAGATAGATAGACAGACAGACAGACAGACAGACAGACAGACAGACAGATAGATAGATAGATAGATAGATAGATAGATAGATAGATAGATAGATAGATAGATAGATAGATAGATAGATAGATAGACATTTATCACAGGTGGTAACATCTTTAGTTCTGCCAGGTGAACTGTACGGAATGTTCGTTACTGAGAGTTCTATGCACAGAGGGAGCTACTGCTTGCTTGGCAGTTGAAAAAGCCATTATTTCCCACAATGCAACGAGGTTCACAGACAGCAAACTGTCAGGACCATGGTGACATCACACTGTGGGAGGGGTTTTACCATAATATCAGCCATACAGATCCCCCTGATGATCTATTTGAGAAAATGTAAAGTTTTCTTGTGGGAAAGGGGGTATCAGCTACTGATTGGTATGAATTTCAATCCTTGGTTACAGTCTCTTTAAAGCACACCAGAAGTGAACATAGAATAAACAGTTAGATACTTACCTCAGTAGTTGGAAGACTCTGGATGGTCCAGAGGTTTCCCAGATCCAGGTAGAGTCCACTGTTCCAGCACAGGGTCGCTCTTCATCTTCTGGCCTTGCTACTGCCCATGGGTGAGCGCCTTCAGACTGGGCATGCATGAGTACAGTCCGCACATGCCCAGTAGAATGAAACAACTCGTGCACAGGTTTTTGTTTTTTCTCCGTGCACAAGAGCTTCATTCTACTGGGCATGCTCGGACCTTAGTCACGCATCGCCAGTGCAGATGCACTTGTCCATGGTGGCACTTGCTCCCAGAAGACACCTTTTCAACTGGTGTGAGTCCTATAGGTATACTTCAGTGCTCAAGGGCCGAGGTCCTTCTCATATTTTTGGCACAGTTTAAATTAATTGATGGGACTGAATAAGGAAAGTTGAGATCCATCAAGTAGAACACATTTTTTCATTTCTTAGGTCCATGCTAAACACTAGGGACGGCATAGAGGCAAAGGGGGCAATTGCCACAGGGCCCCAAAGCCTATAGGCAGAGCCGGGACAAGGTCCTCCAGCACCCAAGGCTGAGACACCCAAGTGCGCCCCTCCATCCCTCCCACCCCAGCTGTCCCACACTGACTGCTATTAGAGTAAGAGGCTGTCAGGCTTGTCTGGTCAATAACTATAGGTCAGGCTGTATGCCCATATGACTGACCTAGAGCCCAGCTCATAACACCTGCACAAACTCCTACCTAGCACAGAACTACAATAACCCTGCAGGTAGATGTAGCATACAGACTGACAGATAGTATTCACCAAACAGAACCAATATTTATTTATTTATTTATTTGTTGTATTTATAAAGCGCCAACATATTACGCAGCGCTGGACATTAATTTAGGTTACAGACAATATTTAGGGGTGACAAACAGCAATATGACAATACAGGAGTACAAGAAAACCAGATCACACAGCACAGTATGAGTACAAGGTAATGCTTAGTCACTGGATGGGAGCATGGAGATTAGGCAAGTTAGGTTCACTCAAATGCATAGCATGGGTGCACAGTAATAGAGGTGCATGATCAGGTAGGACACAAAAGGAGTGAGGACCCTGCCCAAAGGCTTACAATCTAGAGGGAGAGGTAGGGACACGAGAGGTAGGGGACCAGAGTTCGGCTGTGGGTTTAGAGCAATTGTGAGGGGTGGTAGGCAAGAGTGAAAAGGTGAGTTTTGAGGGCCTTCTTGAAGGTGTTGAAGGAGGGGGCTGCCCTAATGGGTGGAGGTAGGGAGTTCCATAGTGTCGGAGCGGCTCTTGAGAAGTCTTGGAGGCGTGCATGGGACTGGGTGATGCGGGGGACGGTCAGGCGAAGTTCATTGGAGGAGCGGAGTGAGCGGCTTGGTGTGTATCTCTGAGTAAGATCAGAAATGTAGGTTGGACAGGTTTTGTGGATGGATTTGTAGGTCAGACACAATATCTTGAATCTGATTCTGGACTGGATAGGAAGCCAGTGGAGGGATTCACGGAGGGGAGCCGCCCTGGTGGAGCGATGGGAGGAGTGGATAATTCTGGCAGCCGCATTCATGATGGACTGCAGTGGGGCTATTCGGGTCTTAGGGAGTCCAGACAGAAGGGCATTGCAGTAGTCGAGGCGGGAAATTATGAGGGCATGGATGAGGAGTTTGGTGGTGGCAGGGGTCAGGAAAGGGCGAATCTTACAGATGTTAATGATGTAACAATCATTCAAGGCACAGTATCACAAGTATAATTGTCACCTGAGGCCTGGTACTTTAGAGATAGCGTGGTCAGTGCTAGCCAAATGTCAGTCCAGGCAGTGTTCTTGCAAATCCTTATCCAGGCAGAGGTCGATCCAGGCGGCAAACAGACAGAGTCCAGGTACAATAGCAGAGTCGGCAAGAGGTAATCCAATAGAGCGTGGTCGGGAAACAAACAGAGTCTGCAACGGGTAATCCAATAGAGCGTGGTCAGGATACAAGCAGAGTCGGCACCAGGGAATCAATCTAGAGTAAACGTGGTCAAGATACAAGACAAAATCGGCGACAGGAGTCAAAAGGTTTTGTGAGCGCATACCCAGCAACAAGCCAAAAGCTAATGCTATCACAGGCGAGGTCTGGGGGCGCTCACCTGAGTTAAATACAAGGACTAACCAATCAGAAAGCAAAAGCATCCAAAGTAACCAATGACATTGCAGCGTCAGCAGGTCAGCTGACAAGCCATACACACGTGGCTATTTACAGCGGCGGAGCGCATACTAAGAGCGAGTCTGCCGCCTATCCAATGGGAGCTGAGCGCCATGTGCTTCAGTGACGTCAGCGGCCTGCCGAGACCCAGAGGATTGCGCCTCAGCATGGGTCTCGGTGTTCCGCCACCATGAGTGCCCCGAGGATCTTACAGAGGCACCCCAGAGCTCCCAACACCTTAATCTCTAGTTATATGGCTTGCAGACACTGCCATGTATCCCCTTTTCTCATTTCTCTCAACTTCAAACACAATAGGGGAATGATAGCTGAGTGAGTTGTGAGCCCCCTCCTAGACTGCGCCCTGATGCTGGAGCCTCTCTCCCCTCTGCCTCGGCCCTGCCTGTAGGTGACCCATGGGTGTGGGGCTGAATTGCACTTCCTGCTGCCAGGGTAATGCGCTCTTCATCTTCCTCCTTCCTTCAGTCGTCCCAATTCCATGGCTCCTCCCGCCGTGGCATTGACATCCCCATGACGTGCAGGCATGGCACCTCCGGAGTGAAGAAGTCCAGAGCGTAGAGTGCGGTGAATTTGCTTGCAGGGGCTGGTGCGGTGATAGTGCCCCCCAAGTTACTTTTGCTCATTGCAGCTAGAACCGGCCCTGCTAAACACTCATGTAGATGTCCCTCAAGGACTAGCGTTTGACATCTCTGGTATAGAGGGACTCTGTGCTGGGACGGTGGCCTGTAGTAGGAAACAGGAAGCCTATGGACCACCCAGAGACTTCCATGAACTGAGGTAAGTGTCTAGATCCCAACCCCCCCGCTCCACGAACACACACTTCAGGTACCCTTTGTAATGTATAGTAGACAAGACAGGACAAGATGCAGAACATTTATATTTTGCTTTTCTCCTGGTGAACTCAAAGTGCAAGAACTGCAGCCACTAGGACACATTCAGTAGGCAGTAGCAGTGTTAGGCAATCTTGCCCAATGACTCCTCACTGAATAGGTGTCGGCTTACTGAACAGGAAGAGCCGAGATTTGAACCCTGGTTTCCTGGTTGCCTTCATAGGCAGAGCTCTTAACCAGTAGAACTTCACAGTACAGAGGCGCATCATAAATACAGAAGAATACCCCATTAAACACCCATCTCCTAGTACAATAATCTGCAAACTTGGCCCTCCAGCTGTTAAGGAACTACAAGTCCCACAATGCATTGCAGGAGTCTGACAGCCACAGTCATGATTCATAAAGGCAAATGCATTGTGAGACTTGTAGTTCCTAAACAGCTGGAGAGTCAACTTTCCAGATCACTGTACCCAGTAAGTAAGGGTCCTTTCACACGGGCAGCTGACAAGTGGTGAAGTCACCGCCTGTCAGCTGCTCTCCTACTTGTTAGCGCTTGGTACTGTGCTGTACAGGTGCCCCGCCCCCCATGTCCATGCTCGGACTCAACATGCTGCGTTACTCCGTCGCCCAGTAACAGCACCGAGTGTCAACGCTTGACACTAGTGGTGTTACTACTGCTGCAATATAGTTGCAATTAAATTGCACCCGAATTGCACTGGTGGGCGGCAGATGGGCAGTTTAGCCGTCCTTATGAAAGAGGCCTTTGACATCCTGGTCTCCCCTGGTTTGTGCATCTCCCTTTTCCGGAGTATACCGGCTGCCTGGAGATCCATGCCTTCTATATCCTTAAATCCCGATACACAATGTTCTGTAACAACATCTTACGTAACCACAGGACAGTCTGTCTCTGTCTCTGCATATTTATGCATCACATATTATGTATTTTTGTACCTAGTGTGATTAAAACTATTTTCCTCATTGTTTCCAAGTGAAAGAACAGTTACCTTAAAAAGGGTCATTTTAGCTTAAAGTGGATCCGAGATGAACTTTTACTCATTGCATAATTGTGTTCCTTTCCTATTGTTTATAGGGCATTCCTCAAGCCAAATACTTTTTTGTTTTTGTTTTAATACTCTAATTCCCTACAAACTACACAAGCCACGCCCACAGGTTTTCAGAGAGCCAAGGCACTTTCAGACAGTAGCAAAGGCTCATGGGAGCTCAGCCTGGGCAGGAGGAGGGGGAGGTATTACTAGCCAGAGATTTCAGAGGCAGAGGGGAGGAGGGAGGAGGAGGGGGATTAGGCCGATGGCTCAAGATACAGATAAGCCTGCCTCTGTGTAATGTTTACAAACAACATGGCTGCTGTCATTGTATCAGAGGAATAATCAATCATATTCTGTTAAAGCTGTTTGCAGCTAGATTTGCTGTGTAAACTATCTAAACTTTATTTAACATATATAGACAAGTTACTTGTTATAGTTAGTTTTTCATCTCAGATCCGCTTTAAAGAGAACCAGAGATGAAGCAACCTCATGTATTTTACCTTATAAATCAGTGGGAACATGACAGTAAACACCTAATCTGCTCTTTGTTACATTGTTCTCTGTTTAATTTGCCTGTTATCACCTCTAAGATAAGAATCCCGACTAAGCAGTCGGTCTGGCTTTGCTACAGAATAATTATAGCTGAGACTGTGTTCTTTGCTGTCTTCAAGTCCAAGCCTGCCCCCTGCTGGCTTTGCTCAGGAATCATTATAGCTGAGTCATTATAGCAAAGCCAGAATCAATGCTCAGTCCGGGATTCTTATCTCAGCTAGATAACAGACACTTTTAGCAGTGAGGATGGAACAGAGAGCATGGTAAATGTTTTCTCTAATGTTCCCACTGATTTCTATGGTAAAATACACAAGGGTGCTTCGTCTCTGGTTCACTTTAAAGAGTAGCTGTAGTCAGAGGAGACCTGTTTACATTAGCATGGAAATGCCAAGTGCGTGATACTTGAAGAAGAGACTTGAGTGTTCCCTAAAACCTGATTCTGAAAATACATTTAGTTAGCCAAGCAAAGAAACAATGATAAACAATAATTAAAGGACAACTGAAGTGAGAGAGATGTGGAGACGGCCATATTTATTTACTTTTAAACAATTCCAGTTGCCTGGCTATCTTGCTGATCCTCCGCCTCTAATACTTTTAGCCATAGCCCCTGAACAAGCATGCAGCAGATCAGGTGTTTCTGACATTATTGTCAGATCTGACAAGATTAGCTGCATGCTTGTTTCTGGTATGATTCAGACAGGGCCGGTTCTAGTAACAATGGGGCTGCCAGGGCAAAATTAACCTTGGGGCTCCCAAATAGACACCCTCCAATAAAAAATCGGCAGTAGCGACGCTTTGTTGCAGCCAAATTTAACCCCAAGGCCCCTGAGGCAGGGGCTGACACCACCTGGCTCAGCCGAAGGGGCACCGGGGAACAACAGTTAAGTTGGGGGGAACACCTTGGGGACTCATACAGGCTGTGGGGCCCTAGGGCAATTGCCCCCTTTGCCTCTATGGTAGCACCGGCCCTGGATTCAGACACTATTGTAGCCAAATAGATTAGCAGGACAGCCGGGCAACTGGTATTGTTTAAAAGGAGATAAATATGGCAGCCACCATATCACTCTCACTTCAGTTTCCCTTTAATTTCCTCTTTTCTTCTATCTATGGCAAACATGCAGTGGCGTAGTAATGGGGGTGCAGAGGTTGCGACTGCACCGGGGCCCTTGGGCCAGACCTCCCTCAACCGCAGTATTAGCTCTTTATTGGTCCTGTGCTTGTAATAATCACTTCTATAGATGCTTTGAATAGTAGATTAGCAAACTGTTCCCCATCCCCTTCTTGCACCTCTGAGTCTGTGGTTGTCCTTGGCAGGTCTTGGTGCACCATTATTATGTAAAGCAGAGTTGCTCAACTCCGAATTCGGGTGAAACCCGGATAGTTGCTATCTGAATTTCACCCGGTTAATTACAATCAGCTGTGCGGGCTGGGCGGCGGCGGGGGGGGGGGGGGGGTGTCAATCTTATCTATCTGACGTCTTCTTCGGTCCGTCCCTCTGCGCCTCCCACGATGCGGTCCAATTGTGAGCTCCTCTGAGGACAGTCAGTGAGACAGTGACATGACTATGTACTCTGTGAAGTGCAGCAGATGTCAGTGCGATATAAATACATAATAATATCATGGTAGGATATTAGAATATGTTTGCATATGTGTATCAGCGCCAAGGAAACAAAGTGAGAGAAGAACAGTCCAGAGTTCGCAAACAGGTAAATTATATAGAATCAGCACAGAATCCAAAAACAGAAGCTGAGTCTTCAACAAAGGATAAGAGCAGGCAAATCTCCACCACAATAAATATGGGGGTCACGGCACAGCTCTGCAATCATGGATACCCAGACAAAGGAAAGAGGCTTACCAGCTGGTGACAACCGACATTATAAGGTTGTATCAAGGCTTTGGTAGGACATCAGGAAGCAACAGTCTGTCCAGGATCCACCAATTCAGCAATGATTCATCTCACGAATGGATATCAGTAAACATCATAAAAAACAAAAAAACCGGCAACTCTAAGTGTAAACAGGGCCGGATTTGTACTCTTTACCGCCCTAGGCCACTGTCACCAGCCGCCCCCCTTCAGTATAGGTAGTGAGTTGAACCCTCCCCCCCTTTCTCTCCAGTATAGGTAGCCAGATGACTCCCTTAATCCCTCCTTTTCCCACCCCCCTTCAGTATAGGTAGCCAGTTTACACTGCAGCAGCCATCAGTGTCACTGATTTCTCCACTCCTCTCCAGTGCAGAAGCTTCCTCTTCCTTTCCGTCTCCAATACTGCCCAAGTCCATAGCCGCCGGCCACAATGCAATCGTGCACAGAGAGCAAGGTGGCTCTGCTAGCTTGATCTCCCTCCACTGCAGCATTTGCAAGCTTGCAAATGCTGCACCAGTTTAGCCTGCTGCTTTGGTGCCCTTGCTCCTGTGGTGCACTAGGCCATGGCCTAGGTGGCCTTGGCCCTTGGCCTAAAACCCGGCCCTGAGTGTAAACCGTTTAATATAGAGTTTTCATAGTAAAAACAGCATAAAAAATAGCATGAAAGCAAAACTTACATACGGGGCCCATGCAATGGGAACCACCTAGAAAGTTGCATGTGTGTATAGGGCTGATCCATAGGAAGGAGACAGGCGGCACCTTTATACTGTCCTGCTCTTAACCTTTGTTGAAGACTCGTCTTTTGTTTTTGGATTCTGCACTGATTCTATATAATTTACCTGTTTGTGATCTCTGGACATTGTTCTTCTCTCAGCGGCGGCCACTTTGTTTCCATGGCGCTGATACACATATGTAAACACTTGTCTTCTGTTTTTGGATTCTGCGCTGATTCTATATAATTTAAGGATATTAGAAGATGACTATGGTAGGATTAGTTTGAGCACCATAGAAATTGACAAAGCTATAAAATTATGTTTGTTTTTAACTAGAGTACTATAACACAATAAAAGCAAGCAACAATTTTTCATTTCAAAAAAGAAGATACACCGCATTACCTTATTTTACCACTAGATGGGGCAGTATCTCTATGCCACAGCCCGCCGGCCATTAAAACAGTTGTCTGTGAAATTAACCTTACAGAAACAGGCATGGCTATTGAGTCACCCGTCTTTATTTCTGGTACAATTACCAACACAGGGAGAGATAAAATCGTTAGTAATAGTAAAATTAGCGGGACATTTTCCCCTTTTTTATTCCTTTATTTCTTTTCAATCGTCCTCTGCTGGGTTTTCTGTTACAAAAGGCGCGAATTGGGCTAAAAATACGTATTTGCTAAATGGAAAACACGTTTTTATTTCTCTCAATTGCCTCTCTTCAGACGGGAGGATCGTAATTGTTCAGCAAAATTTAAAAGCAAGCGTCAAAAACGATACTTTTTGATGCCACGGTTACAAAAAAAGAAGAAGCAAATGACTCTACAGACTTTCTCAGTGCCGGCCGCAGTGGAGACAGAGAATTGCACGCCTGTTTTATGGCCATTAAACTTTTATAGTCATTACCAGGAGCGATTTTTTTTCTAACATCTTAAAGCTTAAGTCCAGAATGTGTTCAATGAAAAAATTACTCAAGCTATACCAGTTACTGAATATAATATTTCACTGCTTTTTACCTTGCTCGTGACGTGTTAACACTGATTAGCTGCTTGACTTCAGGCATCCATTTGTGTTTCAAGATAACCCTGACACACAGCTGACATGCATAACCACTTAGCACACGAGGTAAGCAGGGCTGTCCCGCCCATGATATGGGGTGATGCAGCTTTCTCAGGCGGCGGAGTTGTGGGGGGCGGCACCAGGCAGAAACAGTAAGTGTGCATCTGGCCTGCCGCCGCTTACCTTACCGCCGCCTGCCCAAACATCATGGCCACCTGGACATGACTCTCCCTAGCCCCTGTCAGCCCTGCAGACAGCCGCACCCGGCTGGCACCCCTCCGCTACTACTGGCCTGCAATGATGATGAGCCTCCCCCAGCATGGTCAGTAAGTCAAGAGGGGGTAGCGCCAGGATGGTTGGTGAGTTAAGGGGGAGGGGGGGCATCCTCACAAGTTTGCCTCAGGCAGCAAACAGTCTAGAACCGGCCCTGGAGGTAAGAGTTCAGAGTTCCCCTGTACATTACTCCACTCCCTGCGCTATATTGCAGTGGTGTCTGGGCAAACTGTGTGCATAGGTGGGTTGGGATAGGAAATGGTGAAAGGGAAGTTTAAATCCCATGATAATTTCACACGGCGGCCCCCTGGGTCTCTGTTAAGCCCCTCCGCAGATTCAAACAGATGAGTGGCAGTAATGGCTCTGACGCAAGCTCTCTATAATAAAAGTATTGCAAATCCATTTTTGAAGAAAAAGCTCTACTTCCTTTGTGACAGGAAGTGAGATCATGATCTATTTCCTGGAATAAACAAGCCTATACAGCAACACATTCCTTTCTGTTTAATACCTTGACAAAGGGGTCCTGTCGTGGCCCCCAAAATGTTTGTTGGTTATTTGAATGGACATCTGGCGCGTAATCTGTATAAACAACCTATCATCTACCAAGTGTGCAGATTTTTTTTACACAGAAACAAAGGGGTGTTTTTTTTGTTTTTTTTTAACCTGTACACAAGGCTTGAACGGTTGCAAATAGACAGTAAGTACAAGCGATACAGTGGGGATTAGAGAGGGTGAGAACCTCTGGATAGAGGAGATCTATAAAAAAAAAAGAAAACATTTAAAATGGTAAGGATGGCTTATCTCAATGATATGTTATCGTAAATGGGAAAAAAAGGGGTGGTTTATCAAAATACTTGGACGATGCGATAAACGGTTACACTCCCGTTTACTAAAATAAAACGTTTTGATTATTGTTGTACTTAAAGGAGTCATCAGGCAGAAAATGCTGCCCTCTGATATACTTACCCGAGGATTCCTCCAGCCTCTTGCAATCAGGGGGCCCCGGCGGTGCAGAGGCCGACCTCCTCTAGTCTAGGGCACCTGCGCCACTGTCTATCAAGCTCATGTTGTCTGCGGTGTACTGCGCAGGCGCAGTAGTTCTGTACCTGCGCAGTACACTGTAAGTAAGCCTGATAAACGTGGGCTTGATTGACAGCGGCGCATGCGCAGGCGCAGTACGGACGCCGGACGGCCTCGAGGTCGGCCTCTGCACCGGCGGGGACCTCGGACCAGCGGCTGAGAGCGGAGCTGCAGCATGGGACATGTAAGCTGCAAGGGGATGGAGAAAGTCCTGGGTAAGTATATCAGAGGGCAGCATTTTCTGCCTGATGACTCCTTTAAAGAGGAACTGTAACAACAGTAGAATGCAGTAAATTATTCAGGATACTCATCTATATAGTCATTTTCCTGGTTTCAACATTAGAAGCTCTTCCTACATCTACATATTGCTGTCTATTGCTACATAGCCCTGTTCTCCCAGTGTGACTTACCATAGCCTAGGCTGTTTATTATGTGGAACCCTCCACAGGCACTCTGAGACACTTAGGGGCTTGATTCACAAAGCGGTGCTAACCTACTTAGCACGTCTAAAGTCTTTAGACGCGCTAACCAGGGTGCTAAGTAGGTTAGCACCGGATTTCTCAATCAGATCGTGCGCTAACTTTGCGCGCGTAAAGTATTACGCGCGCAAAGTTTTACGCACGCTAAGTCCCATAGGCTTTAATGGGCACTTCGCGCGGTGCGCCCTGTGCTCTGTGCAGTTTTACGCACATAAAGTTTTGCGCGCGAAAAGCTTGTTTAGACGTGCTAAGGGGGTTTTCACAGGCGTGCTAACAGTTAGCACCGCTTTGTGAATCAAGCCCTAGAGATCTTTTGTACTGACTTTAGAATGCTCAGTAAATGAACAGAGTTCACCTGTCCTGTAATACATTTCAGAAAGTAGATAAGGGTGAAAAAAAGATTCTACAATGAGCAACAAGAGACAAAATAATTTATTAATGAATATTATAAAGAAAAAAAAACAGTTGTATTCGTTATGTTATTATGACTACAGTTCTTCTTTAAACGCCGTTATTATAGACTGCCTTTCCGGCGCACTTTGCACAGTACTGCGGGAGACGTTGGCGCTCTATAAATCCGTAACAATAGTCCGCTGCGGGCTTCTCGGCGTGAGGGCGTGTGCTGTATAAACACCGGGCCAGGCGCAGGCAATTTATGCAAAGTGCGTACAGTAAGCCTGATAAACATTGCAGCATTAGGATAATATATGAGCACCTCGCCGAACCACGGCGCTTCCGCATAAAAATAGCATAAAATACAGATGTTAATTAAGCAAGCCTTCACCTAATCCGGTTCGGTATATTTATATTCCTCTGTCTTTATATACTCTCTAAATACCATAGGTATTAGTAATGGAGGAACGGGGCGATAAAATCTCCGTCTTTGTATTCATGAACATGAGTTAATTTCGTTCCCGTTCAGATCGTTTCCAGGTTAAATCTCTCTTGTAAACATTAGCAAGCTGCTTGGTGAAAATACATCCTACGCAAAACACGCTCCTCGTATAGACGCGGAAACGCCTAACGTCACCTGTGGTCGACTGCCAAGATTTTGGGAAAATTTATACAACAAAATGCTATGTTTTTATGTCTTGCCGTTCGGGGCTTCCTTCAAATATTCCCATCAATCTGACTGGTATTTATATATATATATTTTTTCTGAGCATTCAAATACACAGAAGGTTAATCTCATTTGTAGGAGACTGAGAAATATTGAAAATGTAACTTTTAATCGATATCCTATAAAAACTAGGTTGCGCCTTAAAATCAGTTTGTTACCAGAACAACAGTGGGCTGCGGTATGGTTGCTACAGTAGCTCTCCTATACAATCGATAAATGGGATTCCCCACAAATCATACTGCGATGTAAACAGCAATATACCACCCTACATGTTTCACCCCCCTCAACGGGGGGTTTCGTCAGGGGTAAGAAAAAGTGATCAGTGCCAGAGTGCCTAGTGCTAAATATCTACATAACATTTAAGTGTGAGATCATCGGGGCACTCATGGCAGCGGAACGCCGAGGCTCGGGCTGAGGCGCAAGCTTCCGGGTCTTGGCAGGCGTTGACGTCACTGGAATGCAGCCTGGCGCTCAGATTCCATTGGATAGGCGGCGGACGCACTCTCAGTACGCGCTCTGCCGCTGTAAACATTAGCCATGTGTTGTGTTGCGTGTCAGCTGACCTGCTGACACGCTGGTATGTCATTGGTTACTTTCGATTCTGTTTGTTTCTGATTGGTTAGTCATTGTATTTAAGCATGGTGAGCGCCCCCAGACATCGCCCGTGATAGCATTAGCTTTTGGCTTGTTGCTGGTTATGCGCTCACAAACTATCTGATTCCTGTTGCCAACTCTTCTTGTACCTTGACCATGCTTTACCCTAGATTGATTCCCTGTTGCCGACCCTGCTTTGTATCCTGACCATGCTCTATTGGATTATCCATTGCCGACTCTGCTATTGAACCTGGACCTTGCCTGTCTGCTGCCTGGTTCAACCTATGCCTGGATAAGGATTTGAATGAACACTGCCTGGACTGACATCTGGCTAGTACTGTCCACGCTATCTCTTAAGCTCCTGAGCTGTATAACCATTCTACCTGCTTGCAGTCATCTGACTCTCATCTGGATTGCCTCATCCTCCAGGCACAGGTGACTATTATACTTGTGATACTGTGCCTTGCATTATTACTATTTGTTCTGTTTGGTGAATACTATCTGTCAATCTGTATGCTATATCTACCTGCAGGGTTATAGTAGTTCTGTGTTAGGTAGGAGTTTGCTGCAGGTGTTACGGGCTGGGCTATAGTTCAGTCATATGGGCATACAGCCTGACCTATAGTCATTGACCAGACAAGCCTGATATCAACATTACAAATCACAAAAATGACAGCCTGTCGTCTTAAGCAGCTCTGAGTTTGCAAAACGGAGTAAATAAAAAAAGTTAATTTTCTAATGAAATTAAAAATGGTAAAAATGGTTTACAAGGTGTCCCATTAAGTTATGGGAAGAGAGAAACACTAAGGTTTTTCTAGTGAGACTAAAGAGACTCAAAAGCTCTTTTCAGGGCTGTGTCTAGGGATAGGCAGTTTAGGCAGGGAGTCACTGAGCATAGTTCAAGAGGGGCAGTCTTAGCAACAGAAGCTAGTACTGCAGCTGACACTGAGGCCAGCAGCACCAGTGTAGCCGGAAGCTTAAAGTGAACCTGTACTGAGTAAAAATATTTAAAATAAACACATGAGGTAACTTCAAATGAACATTACATAGTTACCTTGCCATCAGTTCCCCTCAGAAGCTCACCATTTTCTTTTGACAATAATCCCTTCCAGTTCTGACAATATTTTGTCAGATCTGAAATATATCAGTTGCTGTCAGTAAAATATCAGTTGCTGTCAGTTATAGCTGAGAGGAAAACTGATGTACCAGGTAATGTCCATGTTTCCCTATGGCTCAAGTGGGCGATGTTACAGTTTAACTGTGTGCTGACCAGAAAGCTGTTACGAGTAATGGCCATTTTCAAAATGGAGGACGGAAATTTCCCTTGATCACAGTGAACAAACAGGACGCGGGACAGGAGAAAGACACTGAGGAGTAGACTACATGGAAGGTAAATATGACTTGTGTATGCTTATTTTGACTTTTAATTTTCAGTTCAGGTTTTCTTTAAGAATACCTGAACTACGAAAAAAGTTACAAGGTAGCGATACTTGGGTCTTTTCACAAACTCTGTGGCTCCTCAACTCCACCAGCCTCCTGTCAGCGTCAGAACTATGACCCCCTGGAGTGGGACAAAAGGCACATGCTCAGTCCTCTTCGCAAGCCCTCTTCTATAACACTCCCAAGTCCCAAGCAGCTGTGCACAGGAGCCGCGGCTGGAAGCATTTTGGGTATCCACATTTAGAGACATTTGTAACTGCACATTCCCAGAATGCACCTGGCAGAGGCTCCTGCACACAGCTGAGGTGAAAGGCCAGGGCTCCTGCACACATAGGAGGTGCAGGTTGGAGCTTCTGCACTCAGCCAAGGTAACAGGCCGTGTCTCCTGCTCACAGCTGAGGTGACGGTCCGAGGCTCCTGCACACAGCTGAGGTGATAGGCCGAGGCTCCAGCACACAGCTGAGGTAAAAGGCCAAGGCTCCTGCACACAGCAAAGGTGACAGGCCAAGGCTCCTGCACACAGCTGAGGTAACAGGCCAATGCTCCTGCACACAGCAAAGGTGACTGGCAGAGGCTCCTGCACACAGCCGATGTGACTGGCCAAAGCTCCTGCACACAGCTGAGGTGACAGGCCCAGGCTCCTGCACACAGCCGAGGTAAAAAGGCCAGGGCTCCTGCACACATAGGAGGTGCAGTTCGAAGCTTCTGCAGACAGCCAAGGTGACAGGCCGTGTCTCCTGCACACAGCTGAGGTGACGATCCGAGGCTCCTGCACACAGCAAAGGTGACAGGCCCAGGCTCCTGCACATAGCAGAGGTAACAGGCCGAGGCTCCTGCACACAGCCAAGGTGACAAGCCCAGGCTCCTGCACACAGCCGAGGTGACAGGCCAAAGCTCCTGCACACAGCTGAGGTAACAGGCAGAGGCTCCTACACACAGCTGAGGTGACAGGCCCAGGCTCCTGCATACAGCTGAGGTGACAGGCTTAGGCTCCTCCTGCACACAGCCGAAGTGACAGGCCAAGGCTCCTGCACACAACTGAGGTGACAGGCCCAGGCTCCTGCACACAACTGAGGTGAAAGGCAAGCCTCCTGCACACAGCTGAGGTGACAGGCTGAGGTTCCTGCACACAGCAAAGGTGAGAGGCCGAGGCTCCTGCACACAGCTTAAGTGACAGGCCCAGGCTCCTGCACACAGCCGAGGTAAAAGGCCAAGGCTCCTGCACACAGCCGAGGTGACAGGCCGAGGCTTCTGCACACAGCTGAGGTAACAGGTTGAGGCTCCTGGACACAGCTGAGATGACAGACTGAGGCTCCTGCACACAACTGAGGTGACAGGCCGAGGCTCCTGCACACAACTGAGGTGACAGGCCAAGGCTCCTGCACACAGCCGAGGTGACAGGCCGAGGCTTCTGCACACAACTGAGGTGACAGGCCGAGGCTCCTGCACACATCTGAAGTGACAGGCCCAGGCTCCTGCACACAGCCCAGGTGACAGGCCCAGGCTCCTGCACACAGCTGAGGTGACAGGTCGAGCCTCCTGCACACAACTGAGGTGACAGGCCCAGGCTCCTGCTCACAATTGAGGTGACGGGCCAAGGCTCCTGCACACAGCCAAGGTGACAGGCCGAGCCTCCTGCACACAGCTGAGGTGACAGGCCGAGGCTCCTGCACACAGCTGAGGTGACAGGCCGAGCCTCCTGCACACAGCCGAGGTAACAGGCCGAGGCTCCTGCACACAGCCAAGGTGACAGGCCGAGGCTCCTGCACACAGCTGAGGTAACAGGCCGAGGCTCCTGCACACAGCCAAGGTGTGAGGCCGAGGCTCCTGCACACAGCCGAGGTGACAGGTCGAGCCTCCTGCATACAGCCGAGGTGACAGGCCGAGGCTCCTGCACACAGCCGGGGTGACAGGCCAAGGCTCCTGCATACAGCAAAGGTGAAAGGCCGAGGCTCCTGCATACAGCCGAGGTGACAGGCCGAGGCACCTGCATACAGCCAAGGTGACAAGCCGAGGCTCCTGCACACAGCCAATGTGACAAGCCCAGGCTCCTGCACACAGCCCAGGTGACAGGCCCAGGCTCCTGCACACAGCTGAGGTGACAGGTCGAGCCTCCTGCACACAACTGAGGTGACAGGCCCAGGCTCCTGCACACAATTGAGGTGACAGGCCAAGGCATCTGCACACAGCCGAGGTGACAGGCCGAGCCTCCTGCACACAGCTGAGGTGACAGGCCGAGGCTCCTGCACACAACTGAGGTGAAGGGCCAAGGCTCCTGCACACAGCTTAAGTGACAGGCCAAGGCTTTTGCACACAGCCGAAGTGACAGGCCAAGGCTCCTGCACACAGCCGAGGTGACAGGCCAAGGCTCCTGCACACAGCCTAGGTGACAGGCCGAGGGTCCTGCATACAACTGAGGTGAAAGGTTGAGCCTCCTGCACACAGCTGAGGTGACAGGCCGAGGCTCCTGCACACAGCCGAGGTAACAGGCCAAGGCTCCTGCACACAGCCAAGGTGACAGGCCAAGGCTCCTGCACACAGCTGAGGTAACAGGCCGAGGCTCCTGCACACAGCCAAGGTGAGAGGCTAAGGCTCCTGGACACAGCCGAGGTTAAAGGCCGAGGCTCCTGCACACAGCCGGGGTGACAGGTCGAGGCTCCTGCACACAGCAAAGGTGAAAGGCCGAGGCTCCTGCATACAGCCGAGGTGACAGGCCGAGGCACCTGCGTACAGCCAAGGTGACAGGCCGAGGCTCCTGCACACAGCCGATGTGACAGACCGAGGCTCCTGCACACAGCCCAGGTGACAGGCCCAGGCTCCTGCACACAGCTGAAGTGACAGGTTGAGCCTCCTGCACACAACCGAGGTAACAGGCCGAGGCTCCTGCACACAGCTGAGGTGACAGGCCCGAGGCTCCTGCATACAGCCGAGGTGACAGGCCCAGGCTCCTGCACACAGCTGAGGTGACAGGCCGAGGCTCCTGCACACACCCGGGGTGACAGGCCGAGTCTACTGCACACAGCCCAGGTGACAGGCCGAGGCTCCTGCACACAGCCAAGGTGACAGGTCGAAGCTCCTGCACAAAGTCGAAGTGATAGGTCGAGCCTCCTGCACAAAGTCGAAGTGACAGGTCGAGCCTCCTGCACACAGCCGAGGTAACAGGCCGAGGCTCCTGCACACAGCCGAGGTGACAGGCCCAGGCTCCTGCACACAGCCGAGGTGACAGGCCAAGACTCCTGCACACAGCCCAAGTGACAGGCCGAGGCTCCTGCACACAGCCGAGGTAACAGGCCGAGGCTCCTGCACACAGCCTAGGTAACAAGCCGAGGCTCCTGCACAAAGCCGAAGTGACAGGTCGAGCCTCCTGCACACAGACGAGGTGCTAGGCTCCTAACACGCTGGTAACATGCTGGCAAGTGAGAGATGCTGGTTGGAGGGACAGATGTACAGCAGCTGCTGATGGAGACGGAGGGAAAGAGAAAGCTTCTGTGCTGGAAAAGAGCGGAAAGGTGACACTGATGGACACTGCGGTGTGGAGGCGAGCTGGCTACCTATACTGAAAGGTGGGAGTGGGCAAGGGAGGGATTAAGGGGAGTCATCTAGCTACCTATACTTGAGGGGGAGGGGTCATCAGGCTACCTATACTGAAGGGGGCGGCTGGTGGTACTGATGGGGGTGGTAAAGAGTACAAATCCGGCCCTGAGAACAGGTGACACCTCAATTGGGAGAAAACTAGTAGTCAGAGGAAGATGCAACCAAGGGCCCCTTATGCTGCTTTCTGGTTTGGGTGACTATTAGGGGGGCCCCAGATTTATTTTGCCCTGGAGACTTATTTTGCCTGGGGTGCCCCATAGGTACTAGAACCGGCCCTGCCCCCCACATTCATACCCTTTCTCTTGCTTACTCCTGGTGACCTTCACAGTCTGAAAGTTCGTCTTACAAGGGTCATAAAACAAGTGTGGACATCGTAATCTTCACACCAATAACAAGTGTAGCCACAAAAACACCCGATCTGAAGAACGGACCCCTTTATCAGAGGGAGTGACGTATAGTCAGGCCCGGATTTACATCACTGGAGCCTATAGGCACAAATGTTTTAGCACCTTAGACTCCGCCCTCCATGAACCTACAAACCCGCCCCCACCTAACCCCACCTCAAGTGTGCTGGCTGTCCCCGCTGTCACTTCTCCCTAACTTCCCTTGCCCATCATAGGTAGCTACAGGTGCCCCTTAGTATTAGGTAGCCGGAATTACCTTCAGTATTAAGTATTTAGATGTGCTCCTGAATGAAGGGAGATCTGGTCAGTGGAATCCTGATAGCAGGGTGAGTAACCTCTCATTTCATCAGAACTCTGCATAGGAAAGGAAAGAGGGAGGAGCTTGGGGAGGGAAATAAGCCGCCTTTCAATCATCCAGCGCCTGTAGGCATGCGCCTACAATGCCTTATGGTAAATCTGGCCCTGTGTATAGTTGGGGCCCCTCTTACAGCTCTGGGTCACATGGGCTGCTCCCCTGTAGTCACGCCCCTGCCCTGTGTGTGGGTAACCTTGGCGCTAGTCCGTAAGGGAAAAACAGGTCTAGGTGCGAAGCGGTTAAAAAACACAGGATGAGAACAATGAAAAATAAGCTGTGGTTTCCTCAGATACAGCCGTCGGATCCGTCCACACCGAAAGCAAACTTAATAATTAGCTGTACCCGTCAGGAGGAGCAGAGCAGGTGGCGGCGTCTTTCTCCCGCGTTAATACACCGCCGCCGCATTAAGCGAGGATATCTTGCCTCGCTCATCATTAGCTCTTTATGTGGAGTGTAATTCATCGCCAGCATTGCCCGTTGTTCCCAACGCAACCTCTATATCATATCTATATTATGTTCCGCCGGCAGCCAAAAGGCTGTGGGCGTAATTCACTTAGCACATCTGTTTGTTGTGTGTGAACGCGCCTCTCTTTAAGTATAAACTGTAAGAAAAGGTTTCATCGCGTGGGCGTCCTTTACATTAACTGCGATGTATGCTTTTCCCTGTCACTGGCAGCGGGGAATGTATTTTACAGATCGGAATCTCAGTCTGTCACGTTGTTCATTAAGTGACGGCGGCGCGGGTACTTTACAGCATTCCTAGGATGTGAACGATGGAAACGTGTACAGATGACGATCGTTTAAGATTCCATTGAAACGCAGCTCACGGGGGGCAGGCGCTGTGGGAGACGATGAACAGTATATTTTTATTAATGGTTTATAAAAGCGCCAACATATTCAGTGGTGCTGTACAAAGTAAGACATGAACATGGGGTACATATACAGACAATGGTATACAGCAATACACAAAAATACAGAATTGGTAATTACAGTGACAAAAGTAACATGATGAATAACATGTATAACAAATTTCAAGACACATGTATGGCCACCATTAGAGCCAGTGTGTTTTAAAGGGGAACTGAAGAGAGAGGTATATGGAGGCTGCCATGTTTATTTCCTTTTAAGCAATACCAGTTGCCTGGCAGCCCTGCTGATCCTCTGCCTCTAATACTATTAGCCATAGCCCCTGAACAAGCATGCAGCAGACCAGGCGTTTCAGACTTTAAAGTCAGATCTGACAAGACTAGCTGCATGCTTGTTTCTGTTGTTATTCAGATACTACTGCAGAGAAATAGACCAGCAGGGCTGCCAGGCAACTGGTATTGATTAAAAGGAAATAAATATGGCAGCCTCCGTATACCTCTTACTTCAGTTACCCTTTAAGGATATCTATTAGGAGTGCAATTTGGCCTTAGGTCAATGGGGAAGTGGCCTAATGTAGAGAATATGCTTGATGGAAAAAGTGAGTTTTGAGGAAGCGTTTAAAGATATCAAAGGTTGGAGAGTGGTGGGTGTGATGTGAAAGGATTGCAGAGGACGGGTGAAGCACAAGAAAACTTGTAGGGCTGGAACCCACAAGAGCGTTTTTTTGAGCATTTTGGCAGCGCTGCGATACGCTAGCGTTTTGCCAAAACGCTCAGCTGATGTTAATGGATGGGGGCTGGGGCAACTTCCACAGGAGCGTTTGCGTTTCTCAGAAACGCAAACGCAGGACCTGCAGCATTTTGGGAGCGTTAGCGCTTCAATGTAAAGTATAGAAACGCTAGCAGAAACGCTCAGCAAAACCTAATTTGAGCAGTTTTGCTAGCGTTTTGCGGTTCAGCACACTGTAACAAAATTAAAAATAATTCACAGGACCAATCAGGATAAAAACGCGAAACGCAAAACGCTACACAACCGCTGAGCAAAAAAATACAGTGTTGCAAAACGCGACCGAAAATGCGCATGAATCCGCTTGCAAACCGCTCAGACAAAACGCTAGCGGTTGCGTTTTGCGTTTGCGGATTTCAGTGGGTTCCAGGCCGTATACATGAGTGTGAGGAGTTGATCCTAGAGTAGAACAAAAGAAGGCCATGTGCAGATCTGAGATTACGATTGGGTTGGTATCTGCAAACTAGTAGAGAGGAGATGTACAGGGTAGAGAGATTGAGGAGAGCTTTGTAGGTTAAGGTTAAGAGTTTGAACTGGATCCTCTGGTTAATTGAAGTTATTTATGAATAATTATCCTCGTCTTTGATAATATACATAGTGACAATATTTTCCATGGTCAAGTTTCCTGTCAAGTGACAGGCAGCCTATTGGGCCAATCAAAGTGCGGGGATAATGTCCTTTAACCTCCTGAGCGTTACGCTGCTCAGGAGGTTTAACAGTTTTATAGTCTCCCTTGAATAATTTCTGATCCAATGTGTGTAAAACCTTTAGCTAGCACTAGGCTAGCTAGTACATGTGGCCGGCACCCCCCGATCCCCCAGTTTATACATTACCCAGCCAGGATCCAGCGATCGCACAGCCTCCCCGCACAGCTCCGCTCTTCACTATGGGGAGGATCATACATGACGTCATGCGCAAACCTGATCCTCCCCATAGAGAGACCGGAGCTGTGCGGGGAGGCTGCGCTGATTGCTGGAGCCAGGCTGGGTAATGTATTAACTGGCTGGATCAGGGGGTGCCGGCCACATATACTAGCTAGCCTAGTGCTAGCTAAAGGTTTTACACCCATTGGATCAGATATTTTTTTTTTCATGGGGGACTTGTGAAGCCAGAGAGTGATATGCCCGACACAGTGTCGGGCATACCGCTAAGGAGCAGGGGCTCAGGGCAGGACGAGTGGAGCTCTCGTCATTGACAATTAGCAGGCATAAGTTCGTAGCGCTCGCTATGCTACACTGATAAGACGTGTTAACTCTGATAAGGCGTGCTATTTTGTCTTAGTGAATCAAGCCCAAGTTGTGTTACATTTGGCGTTATCGCTCTCACACTCTCTCACACTCTCTCTGGAAGTTCAGCACGGCACCTCATAGCAGAGAACTAGCCGGAAACAGCCGAGCACGATGGGGTCCGCTGTACTCTACCGAAGAGAGGAGTACCAGGGAAATAAAATTATACACTTGGTGTCCAGAAGGACAAAGCCCTATAGGTACAAATAGTAAAACTTATAAATTTACTGTATCACTATAACATTAAAATTACATATATGAGCACCACACATCAGAGTACTCTCCTGTGTGGGTCTCAATTATATATCTGCTGTCCGAGTGTGGGGGTCTTTACTCATCCCCCTTGTATCACAGCATGAAATGCTGCGTTAAAGGTGTAGCTATCCCACACTCCTGTGACTAGGGCCGGGCCGAGGCATAGGCTGGAGAGGCTCCAGCCTCAGGGCGCAGTATAGGAGGGGGCGCACAACTCATTCAGCTGTCATTCCCCTATTGTGTGTGAAACAGAAAGAAATAAGAAAAGGGGATACATGACAGTGACTGTCAGTGATACATGACAGCAAGCCAGATAACTAGAGAATAAGGTGTTGGAGAGGTTGGGGCTCTTGGGCACCTATTAGTCTAATAGCAATCAGTGAGTGACGGCTGGGGTGGGAGGGATGGAGGGGCACACTTTGGTGTCTCAGCCTTGGGTGCTGAAGGACCTTGTCCCGGCTCTACCTGTGACTGCTGTCCACACACAAATTGGCAGTTTGTAGTTGAGACAACAATGGAAGCTATCTGCTAAGCAAGAAGTGCTAGTTGATGCAACCACCTGAAGTCAGGTCCCCTTGTACAAACTGGCCCTATGACGGGAGGGTACAAGACATATACAAAGTGCTAGGTGCTGTACAAAGACTTTAACATGAGCATGTTTCACCAAAAGGCTTCATCAGAAAGTGTGCTATACATATATACATTGCCTACACCACATATTTACATATATTACAAAATCCCCCCCCCCCCCCCCCCCCATCATCATAAAAGCCCCAGTCAGAGCTGTACTGCAGACCTGGCTCTGGCTGTGATGATTCACCAGCGGTTGCCAGCTGCCCACTTCCTGGAATCTGTACACTGCAGGTAGAAGGCCGCAGAGCAGGCTGATGCCCGCCTTGGGGTGTGAGAGGACTAGGAGCCAGATAAAGGGCTAGGAAATAGCCAGTGGAGATTCCAAGACTTAGATGCACAGATTTTCTTTACTGCCATGAATATATGCAAAGGTGAATTTCGGGTTATTAAGTACCCCTATTTCCTAAAATGTGCCAGTTGCAGAATCTTTAAAGCAGACAAGAACTCGGAACTTCTTCTCTGCTCTAAAAGATAAGCAACAGCATAATAACCTTTAAAAAAAACTTACCAGGGACTTCCTTCTGCCCCTTGCAGCTGACATGTTCCATACCGCAGCTCAGCTCTCAGCCATCGGCTCGGGGTCCACGCTAGTGCAGAGGCCAACCTTGAGGTCGCCTCTACTGCGCCTGCGTCGCTGTCAATCCAGCCCACGTTGTCTGCAGTGTACTACGCCTGCGCAGTATACCGCGGACAATGTGGACTTGATTGACAGCGGCGCTTGCACAGGCACACTAGAGCAGGTCGGACTCTGCACTGGCGGGGACCCCAGGCCAGTGGCTGAGAGCAGAGATGCGGCATGGGACAGGTCAGCTGAAAGAGGCCTGGAGGAAGCCCCGGGTAAGTAGAGCGGGGGAGGGGGTGTTTTTTTGGGGGGGTTTACCTGATGACTCCTTTAACCTCCCTAGCGGTATTGGCGACTGCACACGTCCATACAAAATGTGCTGTGAACAGTATTGATGTGCATACAGGTCAACACTCTCCTGCACTGTATACTAGACCCTTGCTTGACACATTTTGGCAAGTTACAGGGGAGAAAAATATGAAATTGAATCGAATCACTTTTTGCACAGAAATCCTGGGAAATTGAACTCCAGGGAGGTTAACCTTCTTGGCGGTAACCCCGAACGTAGTTCGGGGTAAGCCGCCGGAGGGTGCTGCTCAGGCCCTGCTGGGCCGATTTGTTTAATTTTTTTTTTGCTGGACGCAGCTAGCACTTTGCTAGCTGCGCCAGGACCCTGATCGCCGCCGCCGCGCGCCCGATCGCCGCTATACGGTGCGGCGCGCGGCCCCCCCAGACCCCGTGCGCTGCCTGGCCAATCAGTGCCAGGCAGCGCCGAGGGGTGGCCCGGGACTCCCAATGACGACCCGACGTCGGTGACGTCATTCCGCCCCGTCGCCATGGCGACGGGGGAAGCCCTCCAGGAAATCCCGTTCTTTGAACGGGATTTCCTGATCGGAGATCGCCGAAGGCGATCGAAGAGGGCGGGGGGATGCCGCTGAGCAGCGGCTATCATGTAGCGAGCCCTGGGCTCGCTACATGATATAGAAAAAAAAAAATTAAAAAAAAACTGCCGCGCTGCCTCCTGGCGTATTTTTTTATACCGCCAGGAGGGTTAAATAAAAACATTTCTTTGTTACAGCTGATACAAATCCTGCAATAAATCTGCAGTGTGTCTACTTCTTGCTTTCACGGAAGCAGACATATTGTTAACATGCTGTGTTTACCAATGAGCTGCTTTGCTGTGGCAGTCAGCTGACACAGCTGAGAGATAAAAATTACAACATGTGATTAATCAAAGATGATGGACAATTAGATGGGCTAAACTCTCTAAATACATACAGGGTGCATTTCTCTGTGTTTTCCTTCTGTCCTGTGCAAGAGTTCAGGTCCACTTTAAAGACCTGATTGCATCCGATTTTTATATGCATGCAGGATCAAGTCCTGGAGATATTTCCTCACGACGCAGCCCGCTCTCGTCATACCTCTCCGAGAGGAGACGAGGCAGCGCTATATCCTCTGACAAGTTAAAGCGGCAGCAGTCAAGGTGACAGATGGCAAACTCTTTCGTATGCCCTGCAGGGTATGCGAAGGGGAGATGTCAGCTGATCAGAGAGAGATAACAAGCTGCAGGACTGGCACAGGGGCAGATCTGAAACCTCTCAGAGCCATTTCACAGACCTCTGAGAGGAGAAGCGGGTGCCTTTCTCTCATCAGGCAGACATACGCCGCACTCCAGATATTGGCCTACTCCAGAGAACTGCTGTGTGGTAGCAGTAATAAAGGCAGAGCTGGGACAAGGTCCTCCAGCACCCAAGGCTGAGACACCAAAGTGCGCCCCTCCATCCCTCCCACCCCAGCCGTCACACACTGATTGCTATTAGACTAAGAGGGCCACAGGGCCCACAACCTCCCCAACACCTTAATCTCTAGTTATCTGGCTTGCAGTCACTGCTATGTATCCCCTTTTCTTATTTCTTTCTGCTTAAAACACAATTAGGAATGACAGCTGAATGAATTGTGCGCCCCCTCCTACACTGCGCCCTGAGGCTGGAGCCTCTCCAGCCTATGCCTCGGCCCGGCCCTGAATAAAGGTATTTCTTCTAATCAGTTGAATGACTATTAGCCTACACCCAGGGCCGGTTTAAGCAACAATGGGGCCCCAGGGCAAAACAAATCTGCCCCCCCCCCCCAACAGATACCCCAGAACAAAAATCGGCATTAGGGGACCTTTTTTGCAGCTGGTATAGTCAGGGTGTGAAGTCCCAATCGGTCGGAGCTCTACATTCTGGCTATCCTAGCCTGCATGGGGGACAAGGGGGTAAAAAGTTTCAGGAGGGGGGACCCCACATAATTTTTTTTTTTTTAAAAAAATTCCCACACTCTAAACAAAAAAAAATTGGGAAAATAGAAAAAAATGCCAGGGATCTTCATACAGCCATATTACGGCTGTATAGCGATCCCTGGCCAAAGCCCTGCGGCTGCATATAGACCCCCTGGAAACCCCGTCAGGAAATTTATTGTGCTTTCGTTTGATGCATGTAAAATTACACTACCGTTAGGTTTGCTGCTAAAAGTGACATTTACCGCATTTAAAATATACTTTTTTCCTTCTAAACTTTCAAATCGATTTTCTCAAAAACTATAAGGTCGTTTTGAAAAATTGTTTTTTCCTCTTATTCCTAATGATCTACTTAACATATCCTGCAAATTTGGGGTTTCTAGCATTTAAGGTGGATTTGCTATCAACCATTAAAGTCGGCAGGTTTTTAAATGTGTATTTTTTCCTTTGAAACTTTAAAATCGATTTTCTCAAAGACTATAAGGCCGATTTGAAATTTTTTTTTCCTCTTGTAGCCACTGGGGGCCCCTACAAGCTCTGGGGCCCTGGGGCAGCTGCCTCCCCTGCCTCTATGGTAGCGCCGGCCCTGCCTACACCATACCTCTCAACTTTCTGAGGTAGAAAAGAGGGACGCCTGTAAGACACGCCCCATCACACCTCCAGGCACGCCCCTGCCACATCCTTAGTCATGCATACCAGTAAGAATTAATTAAAAAAAAGATGTACCGGTAGTTTTATAATTCAAACCAACTGGTCCTTTTTATCATCATCAGTTTTCCTTCATATTTTCATTTGAAAACAAGAAATATATCAATGTAAAGAGACCCTTTAGCCAGAGGTGTCCCCCAGTATTAGGTAGCCAAAGGTGCCCCCAGTATTAGGTAGTCAGAGGTGCTCCCCAGTGTTAGGTAGACGGGTGCCCCCAGTATTAGGTAGCCAGAGGTGCCCCCAGTATTAGGTAGCCAGAGGTGCTTCCCAGTATTAGGTATACAGAGGTGCCCCCAGTATTAGGTAGCCAGAGGTGCTTCCCAGTATTAGGTATACAGAGGTGCCCCCAGTATTAGGTAGCCAGAGGTGCTTCCCAGTATTAGGTAGCCAGAGGTGCTTCCCAGTATTAGGTAGCCAGAGGTGCCCCCAGTATTAGGTAGCCAGAGGTGCCCCCAGTATTAGGTAGTCAGAGGTGCCCCCAGTATTAGGCAGCCAGAGGTGTCCCCAGTATTGGGCAGCCAGAGGTGTCCCCAGTATTAGGTAGACAGAGGTGCCCCCAGTATTAGGTAGCCAGAGGTGCCCCCAGTATTAGGCAGCCAGAGGTGCCCCCAGTATTAGGCAGCCAGAGGTGTCCCCAGTATTAGGCAGCCAGAGGTGTCCCCAGTATTGGGCAGCCAGAGGTGCCTCCTAGTATTAGGTAGCTAGAGGTTCTCCCCAGTAACAGGTAGACAGAGGTGTCCCACAGCATTAGTTGGCCAGAGGTGCCCCCAGTATTAGGTAACCAAAGGTGTCCCCCAGTATTAGGTAACCAAAGGTGTCCCCCAGTATTAGGTAACCAAAGGTGTCCCCAGTATTAGGTAGCCAGAGGTGCCCCCCGTATTAGGTAGTCAGAGGTGTCCCCCAGTATTAGGTAGACAGAGGTGCCCCCAGTATTAGGTAGACAGAGGTGCCCCCAGTATTAGGTAGACAGAGGTGTCCCCAGTATTAGGCAGCCAGAGGTGTCCCCAGTATTAGGTAGACAGAGGTGCCCCCAGTATTAGGTAGCCAGAGGTGCCCCCAGTATTAGGTAGCCAAAGGTGTCCCCCAGTATTAGGTAGCCAGAGGTGCCCTCAGTATTAGGTAGTCCGAGGTGCCCCCAGTATTGGGCAGCCAGAGGTGCCCCCAGTATTAGGTAGCCAGAGGTGCCCCCAGTATTAGGTAGTCAGAGGTTTCCCCAGTATTAGGTAGACAGAGGTGCCCCCCAGTATTAGGTAGACAGAGGTGCCCCCAGTATTAGGTAGACAGAGGTGCCCCCAGTATTAGGTAGACAGAGGTGTCCCCAGTATTAGGCAGCCAGAGGTGTCCCCAGTATTAGGTAGACAGAGGTGCCCCCAGTATTAGGTAGCCAGAGGTGCCCCCAGTATTAGGTAGCCAAAGGTGTCCCCCAGTATTAGGTAGCCAGAGGTGCCCTCAGTATTAGGTAGTCCGAGGTGCCCCCAGTATTGGGCAGCCAGAGGTGCCCCCAGTATTAGGTAGCCAGAGGTGCCCCCAGTATTAGGTAGTCAGAGGTGTCCCCAGTATTAGGTAGACAGAGGTGCCCCCCAGTATTAGGTAGACAGAGGTGCCCCCAGTATTAGGTAGACAGAGGTGCCCCCAGTATTAGGTAGCCAGAGGTGCAGGACGAACAGAATATTTGGGCTCAGGAGGAATCTTTCAGTCTTTTGGTCTGCAAAGAATATTTTGTACCAAGACCCTGTTTGAATACATTTATTTGTTTGTGCGCGTTCCTTCTTAATCCAAACAACTCTTTTTTCCACTGGGCTTTGAAGTGTGCGCCCATTTGCGGCTTTGCTTGGGGTGGGCGCGCCATTTCCCCTGCATCTGGATACCCATTTGGACTTTTATGAAGCATCAACGAGCAACAAAGGGAACTGGAATACTTCAGCCTCTCTGAACCATTTCATTGTACTGTAAGATGTGGTGATTTCAATTAAATGCAGTCAGGAAACAAAAAAAACCTGGCCAAAAAATGCTGCAAATCCCGTTTGTAGCTAGAATGTGTGTATAAAGTCATCCAAAAACAAATAGTGCACAAGTTGTTTTGTTAGAAAGATCCTTGAAGTTATAATCTGGTGTGTAAGTGGAGAGTTGGACAGACCCCGACCATTCTAGACAAAATTAAAATTAAAGTCCGACCAGCTGGGGGGGGGGACTTTGAGCATGAAGGAATTACTTGGTTAAAGGACACCTGACGTGAAGGGATATGGAGGCTGACATATTTATTTCCTTCTAAACAATACAAGTTACCTGTCCTGCTGATCCTTCCTCTTCCCTCTGATCTACCCTGCTTTGTAAACACATGTGAGCACAGCATAGATCGTATGTCAGCAGCTTCTGCAGAGGGGTGAGGAGCAGGAATGTGGGAGAGGAGATAACAATCTTCCCTCTCCCTGGCAATGTACCAGAATAGAGCCAGGCTGACTGAGATAAGATTCATTACAGCAGAAACATTTATGATCATATTGCAATGTTTGCAATGCAGCATCAGGATGTAGACTTCATAATAAACACAGAGTAGTGGGTAAATAAATGGAATTTGATTGTATTGCTTTAAATTACAAGGCTCTTTTCTGATTGAAGCAATTAAGGCCTTGTTCACATTATAAATCGCAAGCGCTGATCGTTTTTTAAAGCACTTTTAGAGCGATTTACACTTTGTTAAGCTCTTTTCTAAGCGCTTTTGTCCGGGGATTTGATTTTTTTCTTCCTGAAGGTAATCAGGAAATGAACTCTTTGACCTGGAACAGAATACAAAAGCGTTCAAACAAAATCGCTTTTCAAAGCGCTTTGCAATTTCCCTATACCCTACATTGAAGCGCAAAACGCTCAGGAAATGGGGCAGTACCCACCTTTGCGCTTGGAAAGAAAGCTCATCGCTCATGTGAGAACTGTAAAGAGAAAAAGGACCCCGAGAGCCCAATATAGTGTAGTATGTTCAATAAACGGGTATACGAAAGAAAAAGATTAACAGAGGCGCTAAGCGTGATCACGAGACTACACTGTTGTATACTCCTCCCTATTATTGCCCGAGGAAGTAGAAATATACCTGCGAAACGCGTTGCTTTGTATTTTGGAGTATGTGAATAAATGTATCTATTTTGAAAATCGATAGTTTTATGTCTGCTTCGGGGAGGTAAGTCCACCACTTCCTCCCTTGAAATTTTAAAGATTTTAGCATGTTTTATTCTGTTGGCGCCTCTGTTCTCCTTCAAAAAAAAAAAAAAGCTCATGTGAGAATATTCACATAGAGCATCATTGCATAAGCGCTTTAACGGCGATTTTAAAAATCAACAGCGCTTAAAAAAACGAAAATGCTCACAGTGTGAAGAAGCCCTTAATGATCCGTACTGAATTGATGCTGTTTACAAGGGGGGTTTCCTGCATTCTGCAAAGCACTGAAAGATCTGCCCTGGCTCTATGAAAATACTGCCAATAAATAAATCATGCTTTATAGTTGTTCTGCTGAAACTCTTGCATCCATGGAATTTCTGCTGTTGTTTCTCTGCTTCCAAATGTTTATTGTGAAACAGGTTTTTCTTAAAACAAGAAAATTGCCTTGAGTATAGCAATCAAATGCTGCAATTTACATGTCAATCTATAGAGCCGTGATATACTCTTCTGGCGTTGTGCGCGAACGCTGTAAACACGTAATGCAGGCTTTACTCCTGAGTGGACATGTGACCTGCTGACCGGAAACAAGGTGACTGGCAGAAAAGCAAGTATGTGTATTTAACCACTTGACCACTGAGGGGTTTTACCCCTTGAGCACCAGAGCAATTTTCACCTTTCAGCACCCCTTCCATTCATTCGTCTATAACTTTATTATTACTTATCGCAATGAAATGAACTATATCTTGTTTTTTTTCGCCACCAATTAGGCTTTCTTTAGGTGGGACATTATGCCAAGAATTATTTTATTCTAAATGTGTTTTAATGGGAAAATAGGAAAAAATTTGGGAAAAAAATCATTATTTTTCAGTTTTTGGCCATTATAGTTTTTAAATAATGCATGCTACTGTAATTAAAACCCATGAAATGTATTTGCCCATTTGTCCCGGTTATTACACCGTTTAAATTAAGTCCCTATCACAATGTTTGGCGCCAATATTTTATTTGGAAATAAAGGTGCATTTTTTTCAGTTTTGCGTTCATCCCTAATTACAAGCCCATAGTTTATAAAGTAACAGTGTTATACCCTCTTGACATAAATATTTAAAGAGTTCAGTCCCTAAGGTAACTATTTATGTATTTTTTTTTATTGTAATTTTTTTTTTTTTTACAAAAAAAAATAAATTTGTGGAGTGTGGGAGATAAGGAGTTAATTTTTAGTGTAAAACTAATGTATTTGTATATGAAAAATGCTTTTGGGTGTAGTTTTACTATTTGGCCACAAGATGGCCACAGTAACTTTTTGTGAATGCACCCTGCAAGCGTAGGAAGTATGCTTGAGGGAAGTTCAGGGAGGCTGGGAAACTGTTTTTTTCACAATGATCGCGCTGCCTCTCATAGAAGCAGCCGATCATTGCTGGGGGGCTTAGATCAACGAACGGGAATGGTTATTCCCGTTCATTGTATCTCCAGGCGAGAGGGCGGCGACGTGCACGAGCGAGCAGTAGCGCACGTAGCAGTGGGAGGTGTGTATATCTCCGTCCCTGGTGGTTAAAGGTTGAGCAAAGGGACGGAGATATACGCACCAGTGGTGGTAAAGTGGTTAATATAAACAATGTTTCGTTTTTAACCTGTGAACTGGATACAGGGTCCAATTAACCGTTGACCAGTTCTCATGCTTTGAAAAAACAGAAGAACAGAGTCTTATTGAACGCAGTCTCTTTCTCACGTTTCAAGATAACCTCTTCTCCTTATAAAGAATGACTGTCAGCCACAAAATAAAATTCCATTTGCACACTGCTCTGTGTTTATTTTGCAGTCTGAAACCTCACCCTGCATCGCAGGCGCTCTAATCCAATCAGAAATGTTTCTGCTGTAATAAATATCATCTGTCAGCCTGGCTCTATTTGGTACATTGCCGATGAGAAGGAAGCTTGACATCACCCCTCCTACATTCCTGCTCCTCACTGATTGGCTGAGAGCAGTTCAGTGTGAAGCTGAAATCTGATCCATGCTTGTGCTCACATGTTTAAAAAGCAAGCTAGCTATGGCAGAGCAGATTCTAGGAGGAAAAAAAAAACGATTAAGTGCTGGAACCCACTAGAGCGATTTTCTAAGCGTTTAGGGAGCTATTCAAACCGCTAGCAATTTCCCTAAACACTCTACTGCTAATGGATGGGCCAAATTCCACTGGAGCTATTGCGATTGGCAAATCACAAAATGCAGGACATGCAGCATTTTTAGCGTTTCTACAATGTAAAGTATTTAAACGATGGCCTAATCGCTCATCAGAACCTACACAGAGCGATTTTGCTAGCGTTTTGAAGTTACTGCACACTGTAAAGAAATTAAAATGAAATGAAAGGACCAATCAGAATTAAAAACGCTAATCGCTACACAATCGCTGGCAAAAACCTTACACTTTTTAAAATCGCTACCAAAACCGCTCATGAAATTGCTTACAAAACGCTCATACAAAACGCTAGCGGTTGCGATTAGGGATAGCGTTTTGTAGTGGGTTCCAGGCCTAAGAGAGGAAATGACATCAGGATTGGCTTCAGTCAGAGGGAATCAAGATGGCAAATGCCAGGAACAGAATTCTCTGTATCTACTACATAAAATGTACTGAAATCAAAATGTGGACAGTACATCTGTTATGTAAGTACAAGTCGTTATCTACTTATATGTGGGTTTTTTTCCTGGCATAGTGTGGCTGACCCTGCCGCTTAAAACATCTGGTGCAGACTAGAGAGTTATGGGAGGTTGGCCCTCACCTGGAAGTGGGCGGAGCCTAGACTTGTGGAGGGGGCTGGACTTTTGTATTGCTCAAAACTAAGGATGCTCAATCAGACGAAAATAATTTTGAGTTGACAAAGGAGCAGACCGCAACGCGACATTGATGGGCTCGATCCATTCCTTCCAATTGTTACCTTCCAATCACAGTTAGTGGATCAGAAGGTCATTTGTTCACACAATTCGCTCACCTCTGTCTATGAATAGCACACAGTGGCAAATGGTATAAACATAACATTTTTTTCCGTAATAGCGCATAATGAAAGGCAAAGGCGTAAGTCCGATATTTACTCCCTGATAGAAGGTGGAATATTTGATAAAACACCGTGATGCATAAATTATGTTGTTGCTTGGCTCTAAATCAGAAAAGGAATTTTTTTTACAATATAATTTCATGTACCAACATTGTTATTTTGTTCTGCTGGACGGCAGCAGAATTCCAGCCTCTCTAAAATGTGCCATAAACATGTATCAGGGCCGCAGAAATGTGTTTTTTATTCTTTATGAAATTTAACGTTACCAGTAATTACCGTTCCATTTTAGCTCGCTGTCATGTACGACTTTTCAAAACCAAGTGTAATAAAGTGCGTCCATATTCAAGCTGCAAACCTGTACACTGCGTTTCAGTATGGAGAGCACAGATATTGCCTTCCTCTGCAGGAGTTCCCCTGCAGCTGCACAATGTAGCAGGTCTTGTTACTTGTTTTCCACATCTGTACTGACTGAGTGACTGACCACTGCATAGACACTCCCATCCGGGCAGTCTATGTCAGGATCATGGTGAGGGCATTGTGACACCTTTCCCTGGTGTGCTTTATGGGCATAACTCAAGATCCATGACCAGCCAAATAATAAGGGCCGGCTCACATGGGTTTTCGGCAATGTTGCGTTTAGCTAATGCTAGACGCTTTTCTGCAGCATGTTTTAAGCCTCCTAGGGGGAAACGGAAGTGCTGAATGTAGCCAATCCTGGATGAACTACAGGAAATGCCAGTACCGTCTTTTAAATAGCACTTACATTCATTTAAATGGACAGTCAGCGCTTGAGCGATAAACACTGCAACTGCCACATTTAACGCCTGTGTGAATGCCTTAAAGGATACCCGAAGTGACATGTGACATGATGAAATAGACATGTGTATGTACACTGCTTAGCACACAAACACTATGCTGTGTTGCTTTTTTTCTTAAATATCAGATATGTAAGTAGCTGACTCAGTCCTGACTCAGACAGGAAGTGACTACAGTGTGACCCTCACTGATAAGAAATTCCCCTTTTTATCTCTTTCTTGCTCTCAGAAGCTATTTTCTGCTAGAAAAGTGTTTTATAGTTGGAATTTCTTATCAGTGAGGGTCACACTGTAGTCACTTCTTGTCTGAGGCCTGGTGCACACCAAAAATCGCTAGCAGATCCGCAAAATGCTAGCAGATTTTGAAACGCTTTTTTTTCTTTTTCTGTAGCGTTTCAGCTAGCATTTTGCGGTTTTGTAAAGCGTTTTTGGTGTAGTAGATTTCATGTATTGTTACAGTAAAGCTGTTACTGAACAGCTACTGTAACAAAAAACGCCTGGCAAACCGCTCTGAAGTGCCGTTTTTCAGAGCGGTTTGCGTTTTTCCTATACTTAACATTGAGGCAGAAACGCATCCGCAATCCAAAATCTGCAGCAGCCCAGGAGTATGCATTTCTGTAAAACGCCTTCTGCTCCAGCCCATTGAAATACATTACCCTAGCGGATCCGCACCCGCAAGCGGATCGCAAACCGCAGCAGAACCGATCTGGTGTGCACTAGGCCTGAGTCAGCCTCTTACATACCTAATGTTTAACTCTTTCAGGCAGAAAAAGAAAAAAAGGAACACAGCCTAGTTATTTGTGTGCTAGGTACTGTACATACCCTTGTCTATCTCATCATGTCATTTTGGGTATCCTTTAAAGGACACCACAGCTAAAACAAAAAGGAGAAATAGGGGGAGTAGGCATGTAAATGAAGTAGTCCTCATGCCCACCGCTCTCCCAGTTCACCTCCGTCCCCCTCCTTTCCTGCAAAATGACCCCCGTAGCCACTTACTGGTTGCTTCCATGAAAGCAGGAAGTAGACACACTGCAGATGTATTGCAGGCTTTGTGTCAGATGTAACAAAGAAATGGTTTTCTTTAAAGGTTATTGTGCTGTTGCTTATCTTTTAGAGCAGAAAGGAGTTCTGAGTTCACCTCAACTTTAAGTTATTTTAACCACAAAAAGGATAAGTAAACTTCCTCTATGAGTTTTTGTTTCTGGTGGGACTTACACTTCAGTCTTCTTCCCATAATGCACCTGCTCCCGTCTCCTGGTACTTCCACCGCTGTAGAAGAAGTTAGCCGTACACTTTATACGAGGATCCGGCGTTGACTGTATCGGATGTATGACTATTAATTTTGTCTGACCTCAGCCGCACCCTCGCCACGAATACCGATGAGACCTAAATTAAATATCACCTATCATGTTTTCCACTCCTTTAATTAACAGTTACACGCAGCTTCTATCAATATGACATGATGTTCATGGCCTACGGAAGGTATAGTTCTCTTCTGAGGATATATAGTCAGAGCGCTGAGATATAAATTCAATAAATCCTCTTTACGCTAAACTCCAGGCAACCATTTTAATAAGCCGCACGTCCCAAGCTTCTGAAGGTCCAGAAAGCCCAGCAGCAGGTCATGAATGAATGAAAAGCAGATTTTGGGCCGCTTAAAGGGATACTGTAGGGGGGTCAGGGGAAAATGAGTTGAACTTACCGGGGGCTTCTAACGGTCCCCCGCAGACATCCTGTGTTGGCGCAGCCGCTCACCGATGCTCCGGCCCCGCCTCCGGTTCACTTCTGGAATTTCAGACTTTAAAGTCTGAAAACCACTGCGCCTGCGTTGCCGTGTCCTCGATCCCGCTGATGTCATCAAGAGCGCACAGCGCAGGCCCAGTATGGTCTGTGTCTGCGCAGTACACTCCTGGTGACATCAGCGGGAGCGGGGACACGGGCGTGCAGGCGCAGTGGTTTTCTGACTTTAAATGTAGAAAGGAGGCTGGCACCACCAAGTAGAAAAGTAAAAAATTAGCTCTTTATTGATCAGTCATAAAATGACAGCATGGTCAAAAATAAGGCTTAAAGAGAACCAGAGATGAAGCAACCTCATGTATTTTACCTTATAAATCAGTGGGAACATGACAGTAAACACCTAATCTGCTCTTTGTTACATTGTTCTCTGTTTAATTTGCCTGTTATCACCTCTAAGATAAGAATCCCGACTAAGCAGTCGGTCTGGCTTTGCTACAGAATAATTATAGCTGAGACTGTGTTCTTTGCTGTCTTCAAGTCCAAGCCTGCCCCCTGCTGGCTTTGCTCAGGAATCATTATAGCTGAGTCATTATAGCAAAGCCAGAATCAATGCTCAGTCCGGGATTCTTATCTCAGCTAGATAACAGACACTTTTAGCAGTGAGGATGGAACAGAGAGCATGGTAAATGTTTTCTCTAATGTTCCCACTGATTTCTATGGTAAAATACACAAGGGTGCTTCGTCTCTGGTTCACTTTAAGCGGCACACAACAGTTCCTTCCTATGGATGAGTGCTCCTCCAACTTCTGTTTTTGATCTGACTTTAAAGTCAGAAATTCCAGAAGTGAACCGGAGGCGGGGCCGGAGCATTGGTGAGTGGCTGCGCCAACACAGGATGTCTGCGGGGGACCATTAGAAGCCCCGGGTAAGTTCAGCTCATTTTCCCCCGACCCCCTACAGTATCCCTTTAAAGCTGCACTTCCTGTGTCGGAAACCCATGGTCAGGATGAGAGATGCCGTGCTTGGGAGTCACAGGAAGCCCTGTTATGCAGGAGTCCCCGCCCCCAGGGCTAACCCTACCTCTCCAGGAAAAGATAGAGATATATCTGATTATCGGTGATACTGCAGATCATCAATAATCGGGTATATATCTGCATTCTCGGTGATACTGCAGATCACCGGTAATCAGATCCTCTCTGTGTTACACCGATCGTTACACTATGCCAGGAAAAAAGAATATATATATATAATTAGATAACTGCTTGTTCTACTTACATAACAGATGTATTGTACTGTCCACGTTATGATTTCAGTGAATTTTATATAGTAAATAAAGAGAATTCTGTTCCTGGCATTTACCATCTTGATTCCCACTGACCGAAGCCAATCTTGATGTCATTTCCGTCCTTACTTTTTTTTTCTCCTAGTATCTGCACTGTCATAGCTAGCTTGCTTTGCAAACATGTCAGCACAGCAAGATCATATTTCAGCCTCATGTCACACTGAACTGCACTCAGCCAATCAGTGAGGAGCAGGAATGTGAGAGTGGTGATGACAAGCTTTTCTCTTCCTCTGCAATGTACCAAATATAGCCAGGCTGACAGATGAAGAATGAATGACTGCTTGGGGGAAGAAGGTCTTCATGTGCCTGGAGTTTTGGTGGCGATGGTTCTGGAGTGGTGGCCTAATGGGAAAAAGTTGAAGTAACGGCTGCGAGGGTGGAAGGAGTTGTGGGTTATCCTGTTTACCCTGGTCCTCTTCCTAGATGTGTGGAGAAGGTCCAGTGATGGCAGGGGAAACGCGATGATCCCCTCCGCAGTCTTTTCTACCATGGCATTCTGAATTTTTTCAGTTGTCGTAGGAAAAATAACGTTTGCTAAGCCTCCTTCTGGGTTTTTTGTTGTGCTCTCCCCCATCTCAGATCTTTGGTAATGGTAGTGCTTAGAACTCGAATGGTTGGTACCCTGGTGTCTTCTATGGAGACCAAATTGAGCGTTGACGTGACGGGTGCCTCCTGAAGAACATGGTTAATTCAACAGTTTTTGCAAAGTTTAGGATGAGTTTGTTTTCCTTGCACCATTTGCTGATTCTCTTGCTATTGCTGTGTTATGCATGCTCTCCGTTCCTGTGCATGAGGCCAAGGATGGGGTGTAGACTGCAAATCTGATGACCGATAAGGTACAGTTGTTTGAATACAGAGAGAACAAGTTCGGGGACAGTATACACCCTTGCGGGGTGCCTGTGTGGATGGCTCTTATACGGGAGGAGCAGTTGCCAAGCTTGACTGGTGACATCCTGTTGGTGAGGAAGTCCTTTATCTATGCGCATAGAGTGGGGTCAGCTCCAAGTTGCACTAGGTTGTCATGCAGGATGTTTGGGCAAATAGTGTTAAAGGAAGAACTGAAGTCTAGAGAAAGGATCCAGGCGTAGGTGTCTGGTCTGTCAAGATGTTCCATGATGTGTGCCAGACTGAGGTTGATGGCGTCATCTATGGACCTGTTTTTCTTATATGTGAATTGGTGTGGGTCCAGGAGGGCATTGGTAGACTGATTCATATGGGTCAGAACCAGTCTCTCAAGGATCTTCATGACAGTGGGTGTTGAATATGGAAAAGAGGATGGGAGCCAGCTAGCTTGCACAGGTTCTCAGGCAGACTGATGATACACCATCTGGGCCTGAGGCTTTCCTAGGGTTAAGTCATAGGAGGTGCCTTAGTACAACAGTCTGCAGGACTGCCACCAACGCAGAGGTGACACAGTCTAGGAGAATGGGGAACTGCCCTTGGTGTAACCACAGGAACTTAGAGTTCATTGGATTGTTTTTTGAATCTTCAGTAGAACTCTTAGTCCCCAGTTTAGGGTGTTCTTAGCTTTCCTCAACTCTGGAGTGCCAGTCTTGTGCTCTTCCTCCTTCAGTTTCCGGAGTCGATGTAGCTTGTTGCTAAACCAAGGTTTGTTGCTAGTGGAGACTTTGAAGGTCTTTGTTGGAATGCATGTCTCCTCGCATGAAGCTGATAGAAGAGTTGGTTGCAGTATGTGCAAGTATCAACATCGGAACTGCACCAAATACCAGGGAGTTGCCTTCTCTGATGAGTCATGTTTTGAGCTCAGTTCCCCAGACTTTAACCTAATCAAGCACATTTGGGTCCATATTTTACTCAACATGTTCAGATGACTGGATCCACCACCACATATCCATCTCAACTGTCTGACACACTGCAGTCTGCATATATTTAAATTACCCACCCAAAATTATCCAAAATTATGCGGGACAGCCCACTTCAGCACTGGAGCGAGTGGACAGGGCCACGGGGCGTGCACTTACCAGCAGTTCATCAGACTTGATCCGCGTGAAGCGTGCCAGTAAGTAAGAGCCTTAGGGCCCATTTCCACCTGCCGCATTTCCATATAGATAAATCCACATATTGAGGACAGCACTATCACAAGGGCTTCAATACAGGTGACAGGCCTGTGCGTCTCCTTCTAAGTGTCAAATTCAAAGTGTCATCGAGACAAATGTAACTAAAATTACATTATAAACTCCTCACATGGCAATTGTGTAACTTCATCTCCTCTCATTCACAGGTATGAATCCGACACGGAATTCCAACGCCATGCATTCACTGTACAAGACTGCATCTCTCTTTCATGGCACAATCTGTAAACTCACCTCTTCAGGCAAGCATACTCTCCTACCTAGGACACTTTACCCACTGACCACCAGGGCCGGATTTAGGCCAAGGCCACCTAGGCCATGGCTTAGGGCACTACAGGAGCAAGGGCACCAAAGCAGCAGTCCAAACTTATGCAGCATTTGTAAGCTTGCAAATGCTGCAAAGCAGGGAAATCAGGCGAGCGCCTGACCGCGGTACTCTGCTGCCAGCCGCCTGTGCAGCAGCCACCTTGCTCTCTCTGCACGTTTGCATTGTGGCCGGCAGCTATGGACTTGGGCAGCATTGGAGACGGAAAGGAAGCCTCTGCACTGGAGACGAGCTGAGAGATGAGTGACACTGATGGCTGCTGCGGTGTGATGGCAAGTTGGCCTATACTGAAAGGGGGGGGGGGGGGATTAAGGGAGTTATCTGGCTACCTATACTGGAGTGAAAGGGGGAGGGGTCATCTGGCTACCTATACTGGAGGGAAAGGGGTCATCTGTTTACCTATACTGGGGGGGTCATTTGGCTAACTATACTGGGGGGACGGGGGACATCTGGTTACCTGTACTGGAGGGAATGGGGAGGGGTCATCTGTCTACCTGTACTGGGGGTGGTGGTGGTCATCAGGCTACCTATACTAGTGGGAAGGGGACATCCAGTTACCTATACTGGAGGGAAAGGGGGAGGGGTCATCTGGCTACCTATACTGAAGGAGGGAGGCTGATGACAGTGGCCTTGGGTGGTAAAGAGTATAAATCCAGCCCTACTGACCACCATTTCTACCACCCCATACACAGTTTCCCTTTGCCTACTCTCCTATCCCTTAAACCTTTAGACTGTAAGGCCTTTTGGCCAGGGCTCTCCTCCCCTTTTGTCTCACAACACTGTGTAATGTGTGTGCACATCTTTTTTCACAAATTTTTGGTATGTTACTAAATAAAACAATGAAACGCAATGATTTCTGGGTAGGAGGAGGTATTCATTTGACACAATTTTTGCAAAAAAGGAAAAAAATTTTAGGCAAAATGATTTATTCCTCTCTGAAAAGGATCGATTTCTACCACACACTGCCCAAATACATTCCAACAGGGAAACTACTGAAAACCAATCGAACTGCAGCATTGCACTGTTCAATTCAGTGCAATGCTATATAGTCCATTGATCTACTGCCACTCCTGCCTCCCGTCCTCCTCCAGACCACCACCGCTGCTCAGGACCCTCTGAAAGTTTGTGGTCGTTCTCCTGTCCGTGAAGGAACGTGACCGCACTGACGGCAGCGCAGCAGCAGGGAGATGAGACGCTCGTGCATGGTGGAAACAGCCGTGCACAAGCACCTCTGTACAGGCCGTCTTGTCTTGCGCTCACACACTGACAGGAGTGCGGCTGTGCGAATCTCTTTCACACGTCCTCATCAAAGGGATGCACAAAGCTCTGAATTTAGCTTCCCTCATCTAAACTGAGTACTTGCTTTGGGCACTGGTTTCCCTACAGGTACAGTTTAATTGCCGAAGGCAACACCCCCATCTTTATCTTTATGAATTCAGTATTCTGCAGAAATACAGCATAATCCGATATGGATTGAAATTTTACAGAAAACAATACCGATATCGGTAAAACTGATCTGTATATATTTAATGAGTTCCAAATTACATTTGCCGCATTCAAAATATTACCAGTCACTCAGTAATGCTTACCAGGGAGTTTCTGATCAGTGCTGAAAAAAGAACATTTTCCCCCATTTTTATTGTGTACAGGGCCGTTTCTTGGGCAGTGCGGGCAGGGTGACCGCCCTGGGCGCAGACCGGCAAGTAGAAGGAGCGGGGGAGCAGGCAGAAGGACATAACTGCTAAACTGCTAGGGAGCTGGTGACGCACGGTGCAGCCAAATGGAAGATTACCAGCGCGATGACCCTTCTTGACTCCTCCTAGGTTTCCTGCGTCAGACGTCAAGTCATCATCACATCACCACCGTGTGATGACACCTAATGTCCTGTAGCGGTACTGCACGGCGCCCATGGAGGAGTCAGCTTTCCAGGCTCTCTTCTCCAGTGTTTTTTTCTGGTCCCTGCTTCTTCCTGGATGAGCGGCTGGTCACTGGTAAGCAGGCAGCTCTACTTGTGACCTGTGGCTGTGTGACTGTCCCTAAAGAGTAAGGGTTCGCAAGTTCATGGGGGTTCACAATTTTTACACCCTTGCCCTGGGTGCAATTTAGCCTAGAAACTGCCCTGATTGTGTACAGATTATCCCATCTGGTGCCATTTGGGGCGTTAGATAATACTGGAAAGTATATCAAATATATCCCCCTGCTGATTACCCAGTTTTCACCTTAGGACACGTAATTCGGGGTCCGGCTATTGCCAGCACCCGAATTACAGCAATTATAACCTTATACGGGTTGCGGCGGTATAGCTATAAATAATATTACTGCCTATAGCGGAGCCAAACCAGGCGCTGCGCAATGTGAGCCAAAGTGACCTGCTTCACATTTTTTCACACACACAAGTCAATGAGCATCCACATGCGATGTGCAACTTTTTGCTGCAAGATACTTTCTCTGGCGCATGCAAAAAACCTTAATTTTGCAAAACAAATCTTAATTTTGCAAATTTTAAACAGAATTGTCAGTCTCCATTTAATTTTAATACACGTGCAGCGAAATCGGTTTCCGCAGAATCCCAAGGGATTTAATTACGCGTGAATCCTACATTGAAGCCAATACTAATCTCCTTGAGGCCTTTTTCACATTGCACTCCATTCGCATGGCCATTAGCGTTGGGTGGTTTTTGACGCGTCTTTTTGTTCTTCGATTCCCGACGCTTGGGTGGGCGATTCGTTTTTGTGCTAAGCAGTTTTCTAAGCGTTTTTTTAATTCACTCCCTGATGCAAGTCAGGAAGTGAACTCTTTGACCCGGAAAATAATAAATACATTGTATTTATTCTTAAAAACGCAACTGCTGCACAAAGCGATTTTGTGAGCGTTTCGCGTTTTTCCTATACCTTCCATTATAGCAAAAATGTCTCAAAAATGGCCCCTGCAGTGCTTCTCTGAGCAGATCGGAAACTAACCGCTCAGATGTGAACTCTCTGAGGGCCCTTTTCCACTAGAGCGTTTGCTGAATCGCAAAAACGCTAGCGATTTTAAAATCGCTACGGTTTGCTAAATAACATAGAAAAAAAAAATCTTGTAAAAGTAATACCTTTTAATGGCTAACTGATAAAGTTAAATAATGCAAGCTTTCTGGGATCTAGTCCCCTTCTTCAGGCATATTTCCAGATGTTAGCACAAGCTTTCTGGGATCTAGTCCCCATCTTCAGGCACATTTCCAGATGTTAGCACAAGCTTTATGGGATCTAGTCCCCTTCTTCAGGCATATTTCCAGATGTTAGCACAAGCTTTATGGGATCTAGTCCCCTTCTTCAGGCATATTTCCAGATAGTAGCTGAAGTAAAACACTGATGCAGGTAAATAGTAAATACAAAGATGGCAGTTGTGCTGGTTACTGTTTAGCAGTTAGATGTCAGGTGATCAGCAGGCTGAAGCCAGTGAGTTAGTACAACCATACATGAAATCCAGCAGGTTTCTGAAGATCATGAAGCCAAGTAAATCATGTTACATAAGGAGTCATGAATCCCATTCCACAATTTAAACCCTCTGTTAATGTCTTAAAGGACTTCCGAGGCCAAAAAGATGAAAATTACACAATACCTTTTATATATCTGAATCCACGGAGGACGTCCAGCGCGTCCTCCGCACCGTACCGCCGTCATTGCTGCCTTTCTCTTTCCCCCCTGGCTCGGCCCGACCCCACTGAGCGGGTCGCATAGGCTTCCACTACTAAGATGGCCGCCGCCTTGAGCCGCGGCTGCGCAGTACGCTTTGCCCTTAGTGCGACTGCGCAGCCTTCAGCCCGCCTCCTGCAGCGTACGGATTCCGTAATGCTGCCCAAGCAGATGTCCGTACGCTGCGGGAGGCGGGCTGAAGGCTGCGCAGTCGCACTAAGGGCAAAGCGTACTGCGCAGCCGCGGCTCAAGGCGGCGGCCATCTTAGTAGTGGAAGCCTATGCGACCCGTTCAGTGGGGTCGGGCCGAGCCAGGGGGGAAAGAAAAAGGCAGCAATGACGGCGGTACGGTGCGGAGGACGCGCTGGACGTCCTCCGTGGATTCAAATATTAAAAAGGTATTGTGTAATTTTCATCTTTTTGGCCTCGGAAGTCCTTTAAACATCTTCATAAATTTGTACTCAGAAATCTTTCTTGCTTGTTCATTTTTGAAGTTGCCCTTAAGAATAAATACTTTGAGATCTTGCATGCTGTCCTGGTTCACAGAAGTGTTGGCCCACTGGTGTGTCCATTACTTTTGTGTGTGTGGTATTACTTTTACAAGACTTTGTTTTTTTCTACCTACATAATTTGTTTGGCTAACACGGTACAGAAACATGCTTACTACTAAATAACATAGGAATTACGGTAGGTAATTTCCACTACCGCGATTCGTTTTTTTACTAAATGGCGATCGCGCCGCGGAAAGAATTTTTGCTGCGAATTTGCTATGTAGTGCATAGCATAGCAAAATCGCGATCGCAAATGTCGGGACATCGCTGGGAAATTTTTGGACTTTTGCTGAATCGCAAGTGATTGCTAGTGGAAAAGGGCCCTCATAGGGAATCATTACACAAGCGTTCTGGCGATTTTGAAAATCGCCCCCATTTGAAAAAAGGGCATAAACGCCCCTAGTGTGAAGGAGCCCTCATACAGCTACACCCAGCTATGCACATGACCTGAGATAATTCCCCCACCACATTCACAAGGCAGTCCTCCTGTCACACATCAGCCTGTAAAACTACAACTCCCAGCACGCTCCACGCTGTGGGTGTGTGTGAGGCGCGCGGCGGCCGGCAGGGGGAGCCTCGCGCTCTCTGATCTTCCCCGCGCGCGGCGGCTCTCCTGACCTCATCCACCTGCCAGACTGACTGACTTCCCCGCCCACCCCCGTCCCCGAGACTGTCTCTCATTCCCGTCCGCCGGGCGCCATTGGCCGACCCACCGCCTGACGTCACTGCGATCCGCGCTCCTGATTGGTCCCCGCGGCTGCCAATCGCCAATCAGGGGTCATTTCAGTTTACAGGCAGTAAATAAATAAATAAGTCGCCTGTAAATTAGAAATGCGTAGAGCATCATAGAGCACAAGAGCGTCTGGGACACTCTAGCCTGCTAGGCAAAAATGGGCGGGGCGAGCCGGAGTGACGTGACGCGAGACCAATCAGCGAGCCGGGCGGCGGAGAGGAGCCTCCGAGTCTTCAGAGCCGGCTGTGACGCGTCTCTCTCGGGTGGCACGGGGCTGGACACGTGACGTCGATGTCAACGTAAAACGAGCGGGTGTTCCGCTGTCACAATAAAATGGGGAGGGGTAACCCTAAACCCCGTATGTGTCACTAATGAGATCAGCCAATCCCCGTTTGTCAGCCTAGTTGCCGCCCCTGTGAGGACAAGCGGCGTGCTTCCTGACCAATCCCGACATCGCAGAGCGGGAGCTCGTGAGCTGGCAGCCAATAGGAAGCCAGGCTGACGAAAAGTGGGCGCGGCCGAGGAGCTGGGAACTCGATTTGTTTTTGGGCGTGTCCGTGGCGCGCGTGCCGCTGGCAGCCACTCCCTGATTGCCAAGCCCCCCGACCAATGGCGCAGCGAGGTAGCGGCGCCGCGGCCAATAGGGTGCGGCGGTGGGCGGGTCAGACAGGGGTTCTGTGAGGTGACAGCGGAGAGCGGGATGGAGGATTTAGTGACCGGGACGGAGGAGGAGGACAGCGCCAGAGCGGAGTGCAGGTAATCAGCGGCCGGGGGCGGGGAGAGCACCGGGGACAACGCCTGCTGCCTGTATATGTGTGTGCGCGGGGAGAGCCGCCAGCCCCACCCCTCCCTCACAGGCCCCGCCCCCGTGTCCCCGGCTGACTCCCCTCACCGACTGACTGCGCGTGCCGAGCCTCCAGCAACCAACCCAGCCTACACGTGCTACACACTGACACACTGCCTGCAGTCACACACTGACAGCATGCATTGACGCCTCACTGACACACTGCCTGCACTGCACTGACACCTCACACACTGACAGCATGCACTGATACCTCACTGACACTGACATTTCACACACTGACAGCATGCACTGACGCCTCACTGACACACTGCCTGCACTGACACCTCACACACTGACAGTATGCACTGACACCTCACACACTGACAGTATGCACTGACACCTCACACACTGACTGCATGCACTGACACCTCACTGACACTGCCTGCACTGACACCTCACACACTGACAGAATGCACTGATACCTCACACACTGCCTCCACTGGCAGCATTCACTGACACCCCACACACTTTCTCCACAGACACCTCACACACTTCATCCACTGACAGCACTCACTGACACCCCACACACTGCCTCTACTGACAGCACTCACTGACACCCCACACACTGCCTCCACTGACAGCACTCACTAACACCCAACACACTGCCTCCACTGAGAGAATGCACTGACACCTCACTGACACACTGCCTGCACTGACACCTCACTGACACACTGCCTGCACTGACACCTCACACACTGCCTGCACTGACACCTCACACACTGCCTGCACTGACACCTCACACACTGCCTGCACTGACACCTCACTGACACACTGCCTGCACTAACACCTCACTGACAGCATGTACTGACACCTCACACACTGCCTGCACTGACACCTCACACACTGCCTGCACTGACACCTCACACACTGCCTGCACTGACACCTCACTGACACACTGCCTGCACTAACACCTCACTGACACACTGCCTGCACTGACACCTCACTGACACACTGCCTGCACTGACACCTCACACACTGCCTGCACTGACACCTCACACACTGCCTGCACTGACACCTCACACACTGCCTGCACTGACACCTCACTGACACACTGCCTGCACTAACACCTCACTGACAGCATGTACTGACACCTCACACACTGCCTGCACTGACACCTCCAGCACTGCCTGCACTGACACCTCACTGACACACTGCCTGCACTGACACCTCACTGACAGCATGTACTGACACCTCCAGCACTGCCTCCACTGACACCTCACACACTGCCTGTACTGACATCTCACACACTGACGGCATGCACTGACACCTCACACACTGACAGCATGCACTGACACCTCACACACTGCCTCCACTGACACCTCACATACTGCTTCCACTAACAGCATGCTCTGACACCTCACACACTGCTTCCACTGACAGCATGCACTGACACCTCACACATTGTATACACTGCCTCTACTGACAGCAAGCAGTGACAACTCACTGTATATATTGACACCTCTGTTGAGTCACCACCCCCATCCTTTAGATTGTTAGCCTTAGAGCAAGCCTAAAGCGAAAAAATAAACATGATATAATGAATTGTTTGTGTAGTACAAATAAGGAATAGAACATTAGGAGCAAAGAAAAGCGGAGCAGTGCTTTTCAGCGCTGCTAGCTTTGGGCGCAGCCAGCGCCGCCATAGACTGTAATGGGAATCAGTCTATAGCGGCGCTCAGTGAGGAAGGTCGGCTCCGTCAGAAGACGGAGCCGAAGTTGTTTAAAAAACACAATAATTCGGCCTCCAGCAATCGCTGGAAGCCGAATTATTTCATTCCCCCACTATCCATGTCGGCCTGGAGGGGGAATAGTAATTAAAACGCCCCGGACTTGTGCAGAAGCAGGACCAGCCATTTAACAGCTGGATCCTGCGCCCAAGTCTACCAGCGCCGTATTCAAATGTACGCAAGAAAAGTGTCTATATTAAAGCTGTAATTATTTATCTTGCTCAAGTGTTTTCCCTGAGGGTAGGAACACACTAGGCAGAATCACATATATAGTTTCCATAGCACATAGTGGGAAACACATATGCGATTCTGCCTAGGGTGTTCCTACCCTGAACGGAGGTACATTGATATCTACCTCCTGGTTTGAAGCTGTTTTTAACTAGTTGATTTCATTTTGGTGACTCTGAAACTTAACCTGTTCTGTACCAGCTGTCTCTGGCCCCTTAATGACCAGTGACTGCTGGGTACAACAAAACGAAACTTACCGACGAATCTCCATGCAGTCTCGCCAGTCACACCGCTGACCCATAGCCGCAGGTTTCTCTCTCTGCCGCCTCTATGACGGCAGAGCGCTTTGAGCCGGTCAGGAGCCGCTTTCATTGGTTCCTGACCCTGCCAAACAATGTAAGCCAATTGGGATTGGCTTACAGTGATGACCGGGTCAGTAGCCAATTAAAACGGCTCCTGACCAGCTCACAGCGCTCTGCTGTTATAGAGATGGCGGGGAGAGAACGGCGGGGGAGGCGTGACTGCGCGGCAATGATTGTTGAAATCTACCTCCTGTCAGATCCGCGCTTCCACATGCAGGATGTAGATTTCAACTGCGTCGGTCCGGTAACGGTAAAAGTGCAGCAATATCTCACGGCCATTTTTCATTGCATTGCTTCTCTTTCTATGCCAGAATATTCTGTAGTTCTTTTATCTAGAGAAAAAAAAAAGTCCTGTGTACAAACTGACGTGTGACGCGGCCTAAATACATTTCTGAAACTTTGGGGATTATTCCCTAGCAGCAAAGGGAGGTGCTTTGGACATAACTGACAAAATCTTTTTAAAAAAAAAAATCTTGTTTCTTTTTTTTCTTTTTTTTTGGATAGAACAGCATTGCTAGAACTCAAAACATGTACTTTTGTCACCCATTATTCACTTTTTAGCTCCTAAAGCAACAAAAGACAACTTGTTATATAGAAGTCAGGGAGGCTCTCAACTGTAACAAGCATTGATTGCTATAGGGGTTATGTACATTGGTTAAAGGATACCCAAAGTGACATGATGAGATAGACATGGGTATGTACACTGCCAAGCACATAAATAACTGTGCTGTGTTCCCTTTTTTTCTTTCTCTGCCTGAAGGTTAAACTATCAGGTATGTAAGTGGCTGACTCAGTCCTGACTCAGACAGGAAGTGACTACAGTGTGACCCTCACTGATAAGAAATTCTAACTATAAAACACTCTCCTAGCAGAAAATGGCTTCTGAGAGCAGGAAAGAGATACAAAGGGTCAATAGTTCATAGATTTTAGCTCTGGCATACTTCAATGAGTGTGTCATTGAGCAAAAACAATAAAACTGTTAAAATTTAAAAAGCAGATTTAAACATAAAATAAAACTGGAATATCTTAAAAAGTCATTTTTAGGAGAAGGAAGATAGATACCTTTATTTATTTCATTAGTTTATTTTCGCTTCGGGTGTCCTTTAAGTCAGAAAAATCAATAAAAATCATCCTAAAATATATACAGTATACAGGGAGTGCAGAATTATTAGGCAAATGAGTATTTTGACCACATCATCCTCTTTATGCATGTTATCTTACTCCAAGCTGTATAGGCTCGAAAGCCTACTACCAATTAAGCATATTAGGTGATGTGCATCTCTGTAATGAGAAGGGGTGTGGTCTAATGACATCAACACCCTATATCAGGTGTGCATAATTATTAGGCAACTTCCTTTCCTTTGGCAAAATGGGTCAAAAGAAGGACTTGACAGGCTCAGAAAAGTCAAAAAATAGTGAGATATCTTGCAGAGGGATGCAGCACTCTTAAAATTGCAAAGCTTCTGAAGCGTGATCATCAAACAATCAAGCGTTTCATTCACAATAGTCAACAGGGTCGCAAGAAGCGTGTGGAAAAACCAAGGCGCAAAATAACTGCCCATGAACTGAGAAAAGTCAAGCGTGCAGCTGCCAAGATGCCACTTGCCACCAGTTTGGCCATATTTCAGGGCTGCAACCTCACTGGAGTGCCTAAAAGCCCAAGGGGTGCAATACTCAGAGACATGGCCAAGGTTAGAAAGGCTGAAAGACGACCACCACTTTTTCTAAGGTTTTATGGACTGATGAAGTGAGAGTGAGTCTTGATGGGCCAGATGGATGGGCCCGTGGCTGGATTGGTAAAGCGAAGAGAGCTCCAGTCTGACTCAGACGCCAGCAAGTTGGAGGTGGAGTACTGGTTTGGGCTGGTATCATCAAAGATGAGCTTGTGGGGCCTTTTCGGGTTGAGGATGGAGTCAAGCTCAACTCCCAGTCCTACTGCCAGTTTCTGGAAGACACCTTCTGCATCCTTCAAGAAAAACATGATTTTCATGCAGGACAATGCTCCATCACACGCGTCCAAGTACTCCACAGCGTGGCTGGCAAGAAAGGGTATAAAAGAAGAAAAACTAATGACATGGCCACCTTGTTCACCTGATCTGAACCCCATTGAGAACCTGTGGTCCATCATAAAATGTGAGATTTACAAGGAGGGAAAACAGTACACCTCTCTAAACAGTGTCTGGGAGGCTGTGGTTGCTGCTGCATGCAATGTTGATAGTGAATAGATCAAAACACTGACAGAATCCATGGATGGCAGGCTTTTGAGTGTCCTTGTAAAGAAAGGTGGCTATATTGGTCACTGATTTGTTTTTATTTTGTTTTTGAATGTCAGAAATGTATATTTGTGAATGTTGAGATGTTATATTGGTTTCACTGGTAAAAATAAATAATTGAAATGGGTATATATTTGTTTTTTGTTAAGTTGCCTAATAATTATGCACAGTAATAGCCACCTGCACACACAGATATCCCCCTAAAATAGCTAAAACTAAAAACTACTTTCAAAAATATTCAGCTTTGATATTAATGAGTTTTTTTGGGTTCATTGAGAACATGGTTGTTGTTCAATAATACAATTATTCCTCAAAAATACAACTTGCCTAATAATTCTGCACTCCCTGTATATACAGAGCACTAGAGATTGGAACTATCCACCATGCAGCACAATAGTCAATATCGGTATTAGGGGGCATTAATTGTGGTGATCTACGATGAACGATTGTTCTATCACGCCGAATTTCGAACAGTTCTTTTCGTCTGATTGGATTGCTTATTATTTTCTCCTCCATTGGTGGTCCCAAAAGATAGTTTTTAATCAATCACAGCAATTGTATTGGTCGATCAATTGATTGGGGAATTGGATCGTTAATGGGCACTTAGTAAGTTTTTAGTATTGCTGTTGTTTAGATCTAAAAGGCAGTACTGTGTGAGGGCTACTCTGTGGTTACAAGGTGGGAATACATAGTGCAATTATATGCCTGATGTGGGGGGGATGATAAATATAAGGAACAATTATAGTGGACCTGAACTCAGAACTTCCCCTCTGCTCTAAAAGATAAGCAACAGCATAATAACCTTTAACCTCCTTAGCAGTAATCCCGAGTCAGGCTCGGGTCGGGAAATCCGCAGCTCAGAGCGCTAATCCTAAGCCTGAGTGAGTTATACGCAGGAGCTGCTGCAGATCTCTCTGTACAATGATTTTTTTGTCTTGTTTTTAGAATCTAAAAGCTTGTGAAAAAAATTGCACGGCTTTTAGAACCTAAATCTAGAAATAATCATAATGCCAGTAAGGTTGAAGAGAATCTGTACTCTAAAATTCTTACAATAAAAAGCATACCATTCTATTCATTATGTTCACCTGGGCCCCTCTGTGCTGTTTCTGCCACTCCCTGCTGCAATCCTGGCTTATAATTGCCAGTTTTAGGCAGTGTTTACAAACAAAAATCATGGCTTCTAACCAGAGTGTGATATGCTGAGAACAGCTTACTGTGTGACTCATGCAGAGCTTGGAGAGGGTGTGTATAACTTCTGCCAATGACAAGCAGTGCTGCACATTCCAGCCTCAGCCCGTCAGACCCGACAGAGGAGAGAAGATAAGATTTATTACAGAGACAGTGCAACTAGAAAAGGCTGCAGTATGCCAGAGCACATTGGAACAGGTATAGGAACTTATAGGATAGAAGAAATAAGGCTCAAAATTTTGTTACAGAGTCTCTTTAAAGAAAAATGTTTCTTTCTTACAGCTGATACAAATCCTGCAATAAATCTGCAGTGTGTCTACTTCCTGCTTTCATGAAAGGAGACATATTGTTAACATCCTGTGTTTACCTTTTAGGTCTCTGCCATGGCAGCCAGCTGACACAGCTGAGAGATCAAATTACAACTTGAGCTGAGTCAGAGATGATGGGGAATTAGACAGGCTAAACTCTCTAAATACATACAGGGTGCATTTGTCTATGTTTTCTTTCTGTCCTGTTGAAGAGTTCAGGTCCACTTTACGTTGCATTACACTCATAGGGCTATTATCGTAGTCTGAACACCATACACCACATGTGTGGGCGTCCCGCTCGTTATTTATCGTTCACCTGTGGAAATATTCCTCCGCGCGTCACTTATATTTATTATTGACGTTACCCGTCAGCTGCGCGCAAACACCCAACACAACTTTATTACCGTTATTATTTAGAACAACTTATGCATCACACTTATCCTCCTGACTAAACTGATACGCAATTTACCTGTCTGTCTTGTAATCTAATATTAACGTGTGCTGCTGTTACAGAACGTACATGGCATCTACGTGCGGTTGTCGCACTTATTCCTGTTTGTTAACTTGCAGATATCACGCTGTGTATGGTAGATGTCAACATCTGGTTAGGGAGCAACTATGGGCAAAAAGGGGGGCACGTTGTACCCTCTTATGTATGTGAAAGGACCACTATCTTAAAAAATTGTAACATTTAAAGTACAGGTAGTCCCCGGTTAACGAACGAGATAGGGACTGTAGGTTCGTTCTTAACCTGAATCTGTTCTTAAATCAGAACATTGTTCCATCTCTGTCCGCTGTACCTCCTCTGTTCCTCCAGTGTCACCCTCTGTGTCATCTCTGCCCTCTGCACCTGCTTATACAAGTTTAAAAGCCATTTTTTTCTTTGAATTTTTTTAAAATCAATTTTCTCAAAAACCTCCAGTCAAATTTGAAAAACATTTTTTTTGACTTGTTCCCATGGAAACACAGAATCCATGTCGTTCCTATTGGCGGGTCGTTCGTAAGTCGGGCGTTCGTAAGTTGGGGACTACATGTACACACATATAAAAACATAAAATTCTCTGTAACTTATATCTTTCCTATGTCGCTGTCACTGCAGGCAGTGAAAATTGGACTAGTCCATCTCCTCCAGGGAGATTCTCAGTTGTGCTTCTGTAAATAATAAAGGTAACACAAGGAGATGGACTAATCCAAAATCTGTCAGAGCTGGCAGCTTTTTGCTACCCACTGTAAGTGACAGCAACATAGGAAAGACTTAAAGTGTACCAGAACTGAATACTAAAAAGATTTTATACATACCTGGGGCTTCCTCCAGCCCCACCTGCCTAGATCGCTCCACCGCCGCCGTCCTCCACTGCCCGCAGCTACGAGAACAGGGTCCCCGCACTTCTATAAGTCTGAGCCAGTCTAACGTAAGAAAAACAGCCCCTGGAGAGATACGTAGAGGGCGCACTTCTCCTGCGTAGCTGCCTCCGATGACGTCAGTGATGGGAGCCGGTTCTCGTAGCTGCGGGCAGCGGAGGACGGCAGCGTGGGAGCGATCCAGGCGGATGGGGCTGGAGGAAGCCCCGGGTATGTATAAAATCTTTTTAGTAATGTCAGCTCTGAGTCCCTTTTAAATTATAGTGCATTGTACTCTGGGAGAAATGTACATTTTATAGGTATGCATTTTACAGTTTTTCGCTATAGTGGTCCTTTAAATGTAAATATTGCTGTAGCATTCACTGCGCATTATTGCTTGTAGTTCTCTGTAGAAGTTTGTTGTAAATAAATGAGTATGGCTGCTGTGTTGGGATGACAATGGGAGTGAGTCAGCCAAGTGACCAGCATCTGCCAGGCCTGCCAGCCACTGGAATTGCTATTGTTTTCCTTTGGCAGGGAGAGCTGGACTGGATTTACATTCTGAAATCTACCATAGGTGATGGCAGGTGCAGCTCTGCAGAATGTTTGTTTACTGAGAGTTCTGAAGCCAGTAGAAAGTATACCTGCTTCTCCTGGGAGAAAAATTCAACATTGCTAAACATCACTGGGAGGGCGGGGCTACATACCAATTATTCCATACAGCAATATATAAACATCGGAAGTGTTTCTGATGCTCACACAAGGATAATTAACATACAAGTGGATATTCTGAATAATTGACTGCAATCTGCTATAGGTCAGTACAGGACCTCTAACCCATTAGCAGCTTCAATAAAGTTATTGCGTGTGAAATAAGTGCCGTGCTTTTGACCTCAGCCGGCAGAACTCGTGCTGTGAATTCTTGGAATGCTTTGATTTCTCTCTCTACTAGCAGAAAATATAGAAACTGAAAGCAGGAGTCCTCTGTTAGTGTCTTACACTGCCCCCTAGTGACAAGTGGTCATAAATACAGATAACAGCAGTACTAATTAGAAGTAAGAAAATGTAACAAATTAGAAACAAAAAAAGTGCTAAAATAATTTCCCCTGAACCACTTGCAAACCTCTAAATAAATGAGCTACTAAAGGGTTGATATAATACGGTGCTGGCTGCTTGTAGATTAACTTGCCTTCCTACACTCCTGGCTTGCTCCAGCGTCCCTCCAGTTCCCCTTTCTCCTCTAGTAATCTGATTGGAGGATAGGCAGCAATCCATAGCAATGGTTTCCATCTGTAATGTGTGCTGCAATCACCCCACACAAACAGTGTTCAAAGTTATTGCCTTGAACCAGTACTTAAAGTGAACCTCCAGACTAAAAATCGACTCAGCAGAACTGAAAAGGCCTGGTGTTTCTTTAACAGTTTCACAGCATCAGAACTTTGTTTCTCTTATACAAGCCTCATTTTTAGCTGCACAGAAGAAAACTGCCCGGGCAGTTTTCCCCTTATGCTGTGCAAAGCATGATGGGATTTCTGATGTTGTTGTTCTCGTTCTGCTGTTTTGCTGCAATTTTTTTTTAACATTTTGAATTTGACATTTAAAGCCTAGTGTGTGCAGCTGGGAGGGGTAATCAAGACACAGGACAGTTGGAACTGTGTCTCCTGCTCCTTGTCACCTCCTTTCAACCAAAAAAATGGCTGCCCCCCATGACAAAGATGGCAGCCCCCATGAATCCCAAACATTTGCCTGTTCTTTTAAAACATGGTGGGTAAAAGATTATATTACCTATCTATTCTAATGAACATAACTAATAACAGTATGTTTGTTTAGGCTGAAGTTCCTCTTTAAAGAGGAACTCCAGCCTAAACAAACATACTGTCATTAAGTTTCATTAGTTATGTTAATTAAAATAGATTGGTAATATAATCTCTTACACACCCTGTTTTAAAAGAACAGGCAAATGTTTGATTTCATGATGGCAGCCATCTTTTTGGTTGAAAGGAGGTGACAGGGAGCACGAGACACTGTTCCAACTGTCCTGTGTCCTGATCACCACTCCCAGTTGCTAGGCAACATGAATAACAACATAGGAAACCCCATCATGCTTTGCACAGCATCAGGGAAAAAAAGCCCAGGCTTTTTTTCTTTGATGGGTGGAGCTTAGCTAAAAATGCAGCTAGAAATGATGCTTTGGTAAGAAAAACAAAGTTCTGATGCTGTCAAACTAAGAAACACCAAGCCTTTTCAGTTCTGCTGAGTAGATTTTTAGTTTGGAGGTTCACTTTAACATATGCTTGATTAGAATTCATATTGGTATTAAAGGATAGGTGAACTCCTGTGCTCAATCAGCCTGTCATTGCCCCTCATCAATAAAGCTGTCACACTGCCATGCAGAATGTATCCCCCTGGAAGATAAATGTGCACATCTTTCATTGCAGCGTTTTCTCGCTGTCTTTCTATCACTCTTCAGTAGCGCTTTAGTCCAGCAGCTTAATTGTGGTTCCGAGTTTCTGGACCAAACACAAGATGTTGGCACCAGTAGTTGTGATGGAGGAGGAAATGGCTGCAGACCATCAGCTCTAATTCCCCTGCATCATCCTTGTCCATGAGCCCTTACATCGTTGCAGTCACAGGCTGGGGTGTACCTGTTTGGGAATGACATCAGGGCTTTGGAGTCGGTACAAAAATTATCAGACTCCTGAGTTTATGAAACCTCCGACTCCAGGTACCCAAAATTGCTCCGACTGCACAGCCCTTGCAGGGTTATGGAGTTGGTATAAAAATCATCTGACTCAAACTGACTCCTCAGTTTATAAAACCTCTGACTCCAGGTACCCACAGCCGAAAGGGTTAACGTGGTAATCCCCCGAAGGCCTGTTTTTGGCGGTGTGGCCCGGGCCGCGCCGCTGGTGCCAATCCGCAGTCTGAAACCGGCCTTACTCGGAAAGTAATTTCTACCCTACAATACCCCCCCCCCCCCCCCCCCCCCGGCACACTGGTTAGTTGAGACTTTCAGCTGCCTAACTTCCAGATAATGGGGACTGCTGTACATCCTACCCTTTGTTTTTTGGGAATGGTAGGAAGCGCCCGGTAAAAAGATCACAATATAACTTACTCTATATGGTAGATACAACATTAAATGGTAAAATGGTGTAGTCCTACCTCCTAGATGTCCCCTTACAGGAAGTATACAAATCGAAGTATATACTTAGAATCTCAGTTTTTATTGAAGCACAAGACAATGCGTTTCACGGCTAGAGCCGCTTCCTCAGGCCAATAGAAGTGCCTATATTCCAATGATGCTGGGTATCCGGGCGCCGTTAGCGAGCAGCGGCCGCCAGAGGTTTTTAAGGAACAGCTCAACTGGCTGTCAGCTGTGAAATCTCGCGTGACTAGCTGCTGACGTCACTTCGTCGCGTGAGTCAGCTTGCCATGTGAATTCACTAACCTACTAACTACCTACTAACGTATTGCACCAGACTGTTCTCCCGGACCCCCTGTGTTTTCTCTTCTACTACTTTTTCAGATCCTACCCTTTGACTGGTGCACTTGTAAAGAGATTATCAATATTATTCGTTCCACCTCTCAGTAGCTTTAACGTTCAGCTTGCTGGTTTTATCTCCACAGCATAGTATTTGCTGTTTGTAGCACCGGCTTCTGCCCTTCTGTCATCGTCCTTCATCTGTCCAGCGAGTTTTACACTTCTCATCCTCCTCCTCCTCATTTTATCACCGCGATCTGCCCACGATTTTACAATACATTTCACGCCTCGCATTCTGTCCCTTTTGTTTTCTCCTCACTTGCGTTTCTTACTGTTAAAACCTTCCAATATCCGGATAGTTCATATCACGCTTAATACTGACAAAATATTATTACCATTGTGATATTGCAGCAGCAAACTAAAATGTAGCGTATACCGTTCAGGGACACAATGAGAGATTAATCATATTTTGGTAGTAAGATGGAGTATGACGCTTTTGGGAGATTTTGAGATTATTGTGGCATAGAAAGGTAATAAAAATGGTAAAACAAAAAACCCCCAAAACACTGGAATTTTGTAAAATGTACTTTTCACACCAATAGACCTGCATATTGCATGTAATTGTGTTTTAAACCATCAGGACATTTCATTTTTCACATTAAGGCTGCTTCCACACAGGGACATTACAGGCGCACGTTAGTGCAGCCTGTAACGCTCCCCCAACGCACAACAATGTAACACAAGTGGGCTGTTCACACTACCCACGTTGCGTTACATTGTAACGCAGCAAAGTGCTGCATGCTGTGCATTCTATTAGACTGCTTGCACGTGCTCAGTCATGTTGGGGAGGAGGGGAGAGCGGCCAGGCACATGGCTAATTAATATTCACTGCACTCAGTGGCGTGCAGTGTTTACTTCCTGAAGCGGCCGCTCTGTGCGGCGATTGGCCGGGCGGGACCAGGTGATGCCGCATGCGTCCAAGAGTACGCATCACGGCATCACGGACGCCAGAGTGAGCTGCACAACGCGGCTCACTCCGACGTCCACACCAGAGAGCACCAGGCGTTGCGTTAGGGGCACGTTATGTGCCCTATAACGTCCCCTAAACGCAACGTCCTGGTGTGTGACTAGCCTAAAAGTGCTACTACTAGGAATGAAATTATTGGTAGTGTAGTAATCTATATTAGCCACTTAAAGGGTACATGAGATCGGGCAGGAGAAAAAAATTATACATACCTGAGGCTTCCTCCAGGCCATACAATTACAGACCCACCCTTCCCTCATGATCTAGTTTACAAAAAGTGAAGATTTCTCATGGGAAAGGGAGTATCAGTTAGGCCATCTGCACACATGGCAGAAATGCTTGTGGAGCAGGAAACGCTGCATTTTATGCAGCAATGTTAGTCTATGGGACCAGCATTTCACTTGCGTTTTTAGTAAGCGTTCTGCAGACGCTTGTAGTGTTGCATAATATGCAGGCTGGCTGCCAAAACGCACATAATGAAAGTCATATGCGTTGCGTTTGTCATGCGTTTTTCTGCTGCATTTTTAATTGTAAAGTAATCACATCTCTGATGTGTTTCCACTTCCTGTGTTTTTCCTAGTGAATTGCATAAATAAAAAACGCATAGAAACGCACTTGCAAAACGCATGAAAAACACATTACTAAAACGCAGGATTTAAACACTATGTCATATGTGAACCCAGCCTTACTGACTCGAATGAAGTTCCATCCTTGCGGACTGCCTAACGCAGATTGAGGGTGGCAGAGTGTTGTTCCTCAACGACGACATATGGCATCCTCTCGCGAGGAGCGTGATTTGTCACTGTAAACACGGGGCCGCAGCGATTGGCGCTGGCAGGCTTTTTTTTTTTTTAATTTACCAGCAAAATAACATTTATATAGCGCCAGGGCTGTGGAGATGGTACAAAAATCTTCCAAGTCCGACTCCTCAGTTTATGAAACCTCCAACTCTAGTTACCCAAAATTGCTCCGACTCCTGAGGCCCCATTCACACTTACAGAATGCAAAATGCCGGCGATTTTTGCTGGCGTTTTGCAGGAGTGATTTTTACGCAATTTCAGGAGGAAAAATCACGGAACACTGCAGCTATTTCGCTGCGATCACGCTTAGCGCTTCTATAGCACTGAAAAACGATCGCTGGGATATCGCCTAAAAATGGTGAAGGCGACACGTTTGCGTTTCGCATTTTTTGGGCGATTAACGCAAATCGCCCAAGTAAATGGGCCCATAGGGTTTCATTACACTAGCGCTTTTAAAAAACGCTAGCGTTTGAGCGTTTTGCCGAAATCGCGGCAAAGTGCTCTAGTGTGAATGGGCCCTGAGTCTAACTTTTACAAAGGCTATGGATTTGGTTCAAAGATCATCCGACTCCTCACTTTATTGAAACCACTGACTCCGACTCCAGGTACCGAAAAAGGCTCTGACTCTGACTCCACAGCCCTGTATATCACTGCCATCTTACACAGCGCTGTACAGAGGATTGTCTTGTCCCTTAACTGTCCCTCACAGGGGCTCACAATCTAATCCCTATCATAGGCATATGTCTATGTATGATTAGTGTAGTGTATGTATTGTAGTCTAGGGCCATTTAGAAGGGAGGGAAATCATATTTTTTTTTTAAAGAGAGGAATTTTTAGATGAATAAAACAAAAAATAAAAATAGCAGCAACAATCACATAGCACCAAAAGAAAGCTCTATTAGTGGGAAGAAAAGGAGGTAAAATTCATTTGGGTTCTAAGTTGTATGACCGAGCAATAAACCGTTACCTTTGTGAAGTGCAGAATTGTTAAAAATGGCCTGGTCACTAGTGGGGTATGAACCTCTGGTCCTCAAGTGGTTAGGACCCCGTAACTTCCTAAAGCAGAAAGTATTTGCAAATATTTAGGCTACTTACACACCAGGACGTTTTGTTTAGGGGACGTTATAGGGCACATAACGTGCCCCTAACGCAACGCCTGGTGCTCTCTGATGTGGACGTCAGAGTGAGCCGCATTCTGCAGCTCACTCTGGCGTCCGTGATGCCGTGATGCGTACTCTTGGACGCATGTGGCATCACGTGGTCCCGCCCGCCAACCGCCGCAAAGAGCGGCCACTCCAGGAAGTAAACACTGCACGTCACACCGTGTAGTGAATATTAATTAGCCATGTGCCTGGCTGCTCTCCACTCCTCCCCAACACTACTGAGCATGTGCGTACAGTCTAACGTGGCTTAGCCGCGCATAACGCACAGCATGCAGCACTCTCAACTGATGTGCTGCGTTACAATGTAACGCAACGTGGGCACTGTGAACAGCCCATTGATTTTTCATTACTGTGCGGTGGGGCTGCGTTACAGGCTGCACTAACGTGCGCCTGTAATGTCTCACAGTGAAAGCAGCCTTAAGGCAAATCTGAAGTGAAATTGAACCAGATTCCGGAGTTGATCCTTTTAATAACAGATCAACGGCATGTTTATATTAATTCATTATCAATTTGGTCACGTGATCACTGTTCTCCCTCTATTTATTCAGATTATGCTGTTTAGGAATCAGCCAACAGACAACCCCTGCATCTGCTTGAGGCTGGGAATGTGGTGGGAGTTGCAAGCTGCTGTCTTCTGTATCTTTCCCACCGTGGCCACTGGGTGGAGATATTGAGCTCTGGCTCATAAGGGACCACCCACTGCTATCTCAACTCTTATCATGCTTTGAGGGAACCTAATACCACACTGAATCAATAGTGATGGTTGGCCGATGCCCGAGCCCATTGTTCCTCTCCTTACCTTGCCTGCCGGAAGCCCCTCTGTCCTCTCCCCTTCCTATAGCAACAGATGTGTCAGTACTGTCACTGAGTTGATCAGGTATCCACCTTTACTTTTTGATATAGGTTGAATCCATCCCCAACGTCGGCAAAGAAATAGCCCGGTCCAAATTCTTCTGTCCTTGCTGTTTTGTACTATACATGCTTTTATTGTATACGGTTTCACTAGAAATTGATGCCTTTTGAGCAGAAAGTAGGGATGAGTAGGGGGAAGACGCATACAGTGGTTGACACAACGCACATCAGAAGAAAGGAATCCACTATGGTTGCAGAGCTCCCTGTGGTGTTCCTCAATACAGGAAGCAGTTTGCACAGACAGTGAGAGAAAGGTCAAAATCTGCTATATCAAGAGAAAGACATCCACTCACTGATCACCTCACTAGGGAACACCCTGCTTATTCAATCAGCCAATCATGTGGTGGCAATGCAGTACATGAATTCAAGGAGATACAGATCAGGAACTTCACCCATAGTTCACATTTAAAGGACACTTGAGGCGAAAATAAACGAATGAAATAAACAATTGTACAGGATAACGTTTGATCTGGTGACTGATAGGCCACGGGGCAGCGGGACCACTAAAACTATGAATTTTAGAAAAGCAAAGTTCAATCAAATTAGGCAGGCACTAAGTTTGGTGAACTGGGATAATGTACTACAAGGGGACGACACTGAAGGGAAATGGCAAGCTTTTAAACGTATTCTCAATCAATATTGTAGTATGTATATCCCATATGGAAACAAAATGTCTAGGAATAAAAAAAGGCCTCTATGGATGAATAGAAAGGTTAGGGATAAAATGAAGAGGAAAAATAATGCCTATAAGGTCCTAAAACAGGAGGGGACCGAGGCTGCACTAAGCAATTATAAGGAGTGCAATAAAAATTGTAAAAAAGAAATTAGGCTGGCAAAGATCGAAGCTGAAAATCAAATCGCTAGGGATATCAAATCTAACCCAAAAAAGTTTTACAAGTACATCAACTCTAAAAAAAGAAAGGTTGACTGTATAGGAATCCTAAAGGATGAGGGTGGGAACTCAATGGTGGATGACCAAGGTAAGGCAGAGTTATTAAATGCTTTCTTTGCTTCTGTCTTCACAAAGGAAACAGCACTGTTGCAAATTACAGAGGCAGAAGAGTCTCAATCTTCTAACTGTAATATTAAATACTTAACGCAGGAAGAAGTAAAGGCAAGACTAAATAAATTAAAAATAGACAAGGCACCTGGCCCGGATGGCATGCATCCTCGGGTCCTAAGAGAATTAAGTTCAGTTATAGCTAAGCCCCTTTATCTTATCTTTTGTGACTCTCTTGCAACTAGCAGAGTCCCAGTGGATTGGCGTACAGCCCACGTTTTCCCATTATTTAAGAAGGGCAAAAAATCTGATCCAGGAAATTATAGACCTGTGAGCTTAACATCAGTTGTATGCAAACTATTTGAGGGGTTACTAAGAGATACTATACATGACTTCATAGTAGAAAATAATCTTATTTCTCAGCATCAACATGGGTTTACTAAAGACAGGTCCTGTTTGACTAACATGCTCAGCTTTTATGAGGTAGTGAATGCTAATATGGATATTGGGAATGCTGTAGATGTGATATACTTGGACTTTGCAAAGGCCTTCGACACTGTTCCCCACAGAAGTCTGGTGCAAAAGTTGAGGATGCAAGGACTGGGGAAGAGTTTGTGTGCATGGATAGGGAACTGGCTAATGGACAGAAAACAAAGAGTTGTGGTCAATGGATCGTACTCAAAATGGGAGACTGTTAGCAGTGGGGTCCCACAGGGGTCTGTACTGGGTCCAGTGCTCTTCAATTTATTTATTAATGATCTAGTAGATGCAGTAGTGAGCAATGTTGCTATTTTTGCAGATGATACAAAATTGTGCAGAATCATCAACTCTCAGGAAGATAGTGTCATATTGCAACAGGATCTGGATAGGATGGCTATATGGGCACATACATGGCAGATGAAATTCAATGTTGACAAATGTAAAGTCATGCATTTTGGTCGTACCAATGGTCTAGCACCATACAAAATAAATGGGATACAGTTGGGAACATCAAACTTGGAGAAGGACTTAGGAGTACTCATCGACAACAAGTTAAATAATCGTACTCAATGCCAAGCCGCTGCAGCTAAAGCGAACAAAATTTTGGGATGCATTAAAAGGGAAATAAAAACTCGAGATGCTAGCATAATATTGCCCCTGTTTAACTCTCTAGTAAGGCCACATCTGGAATATGGAATTCAGTTCTGGGCACCACATTACAAAAAAGATATTGCAGTTTTAGAGCAGGTGCAGAGACGAGCTACAAAATTGATACGTGGGATGGAAGGTCTCGCTTACCAAGAAAGGTTAGATAAACTGGGTTTATTTAGTCTAGAGAAAAGACGCCTTAGAGGAGATCTAATTAACATGTATAAATACATTAGAGGGCAATATAATAGCTTGGCGGATGAGCTTTTTGTCCCTAGGCCTTCTCAAAGGACTAGAGGACATGAGCTGCGCATGGAGGAAAAACGTTTTAGCCATTTATTTAGGAAAGGGTTCTTTACAGTAAGAGTGGTTAAGATGTGGAATGCATTGCCACAGGAAGTCGTTATGGCAAACTCTATACCTGCATTTAAAGGAGGCTTAGATGCTTTCCTTGCGTTGAAAGACATCCATGGCTACAATTACTAGGTTATGCCTAATGATGTTGATCCAGGGATTTTATCTGATTGCCATCTGGAGTCAGGAAGGAATTTTTCCCATTTGGGGCTAATTGGACCATGCCTGGTGGGTTTTTTTTCGCCTTCCTCTAGATCAACAGGGGTATGTGGGGGACGGGCTGGAGTTGTACTTTGTACTGGTTGAACTCGATGGACGTATGTCTTTTTTCAACCAAAATAACTATGTAACTATGTAACTATGGATCTTCTCAAAAAATTAGCATATTGTGATAAAGTTCATTATTTTCTGTAACGTAATGATAAACATTAGACTTTCATATATTTTAGATTCAAATACACACAACTGAAGTAGTTCAAGCCTTTTATTGTTTTAATATTGATGATTTTGGCATACAGCTCATGAAAACCCAAATTTCCTATCTCAAAATATTAGCATATTTCATCCGACCAATAAAAGAAAAGTGTTTTTAAAACAAAAAAAGTCAACCTTCAAATAATTATGTTCAGTTATGCACTCAATACTTGGTCGGGAATCCTTTTGCAGAAATGACTGCTTCAATGCGGCGTGGCATGGAGGCAATCAGCCTGTGGCACTGCTCAGGTATTATGGAGGCCCAGGATGCTTCCATAGCGGCCTTAAGCTCATCCAGAGTGTTGGGTCTTGCGTCTCTCAACTTTCTCTTCATAATATCTCACAGATTCTCTATGGGGCTCAGGTCAGGAGAGTTAACAGGCCAATTGAGCACAGTAATACCATGGTCAGTAAACCATTTACCAGTGGTTTTGGCACTGTGAGCAGGTGCCAGGTCGTGCTGAAAAATGAAATCTTCATCTCCATAAAGCTTTTCAGCAGATGGAAGCATGAAGTGCTCTAAAATCTCCTGATAGCTAGCTGCATTGACCCTGCCCTTGATAAAAAACAGTGGACCAACACCAGCAGCTGACATGGCACCCCAGACCATCACTGACTGTGGGTACTTGACACTGGACTTCAGGCATTTTGGCATTTCCCTCTCCCCAGTCTTCCTCCAGACTCTGGCACCTTGATTTCCGAATGACATGTAAAAGTTGCTTTCACCCGAAAAAAGTACTTTGGACCACTGAGCAACAGTCCAGTGCTGCTTCTCTGTAGCCCAGGTCAGTCACTTACATACCTGATATTTCACTCTTTCAGGCAGAGAAAGAAAAAAAGAACACAGCCTAATTATTTGTGTGCTAGGCACTGTACATATCCATGTCTATCACATCATGTCACATCTCACCTCGTCCACATCCTTTAAATACCAGAATGGTGAAAATTGTTCTTTCAGTGATTTTGACCAGTGTGCCGAGCCGACATGGATGAGTACTTCTGCCGCCACGGCCGGTTCAAGTAACAATTGGGCCCTAGGGCAAAATTAGCCTGGGGGCCCCCCAACAGACACCCCCCCCCCGACCAAAAAGCGCCATTAGAGGCCCTTTGTTGCAGCCAAACTTTCCTCCTGGGCCCCTGAGCTGGCTGCTGACCCTCCCCCAATCACCTCCCAACTTAACAGACTCTGCAGAGTCCCTGGGGAGCAACAGTTAAGATGGGGAGGAACACCTTAGGGGCCCCTACAGGCTCTAGGGCCCTGGGCCAATTGCCCATTTTTTCCTATGGTAGCTCCGGCCTTGTCTGCCGCAGCTAATATCCTGGGAAATTCTTACATGACAATCTCAAGAATGATTTGGCTGGAGACCCCCCCCCCCCCCCCCCCACACACACACACACTTGACAAAGTGGTGTGACTACTGTGATATCTATATTACAGATATATCCATGTGCAGTGCTGATTCAGAGCTATATTGTCCCCTCAATACTCAAGAACAGTTTGCTAAGAACGGACATGGAAATGCCTTGTTGATAAGAGAGGTAAGAGGAAAGTGGACATATTGGTTGGAGCTGCTAGAAAGGCTAAGGTATCGCCGATAAACATTCTTTACTACAACTGTGGGGAGCAGAAAATCATCTCAGAATGTATCACCCATACAACTACATCAGGTTCCTTTCCTTCCATCCAGAAACAGTAGTCGGATGTTGTGGTGGACACAAGCTCACCAAAACTGGGTAGGTAAAGATCGGGGAAACCTATCTTGGCCCAATGAATCTCACACCATGCGTGGCGCACCCCACCCTGCAAAGCTTCCTCACCCCCATGACCCCAAGTATTTCATAAATAATACTGGCTCTTATCGAATAAACGTTTCCTCTCAGGCAGGGCCGGTTTAAGCAACAATGGGGCCCCAGGGCAAAATAAACCTGGGGGGCCCCCCAACATATACCCCGGAACACGAATCGGCATTAGGGGACCATTTTCGCAGCTGGTATAGTCAGGGTGTGTAGTCCCAATCGGTCGGAGCTCCACATTCTGGCTATCCCAGCCTGCATGGGGGACAAGGGGTTAAAAAGTTTCAGGCGGGGGGACCCCACATAATTTAAAAAAAAAAAAAAAATTCCCACACTCTAAACATAAAACAAAAAATTAGGAAAATAGAAAAAAATGCCAGGGATCTTCATACAGCCATATTGCGGCTGTATAGCGATCCCTGGCCGAAGCGCTTCGGCTGCGTATAGACCCCCTGGAAACCCCGTCAGGAAATTTATTGCGCTTTCGTTTGATGCATGTAAAATTACACTACTGTTAGGTTTGCTACTAAAAGTTACATTTACCGCATTTAAAAGTATACTTTTTTCCTTCGAAACTTTAAAATCGATTTTCTCAAAAACTATAAGGTCTTTTTGAAAAATAGTTTTTTCCTCTTATTTCTAATGATCTCCTTAACATATCCTGCACATTTAGGGTTTCTAGCATTTTAAGGTGGGTTTGCTATCAACCATTAAAGTCGGCAGGTTTTTAAATGTGTATTTTTTTTCCTTTGAGGCTAAGTTCACAGTGGGATGTTAAAGTCGCGCGTTAAAACAGCATTTAACGCAGAATAACTCACGTTAAGTAAAAGTACTGCATGCTGTGCGTTATACACGTTATTAGCTGCGTTGGACTGTTTGCACATGCTCAGTAATGACTTGGAAGCATACTTTTCATTGCCTGTATTTTTTACTGTATCTGCTGTATGCGACGGTAACACTGCATTGCCACTTTTTGGGCGCGTTGCGTTGTAAGCTTGCGGTGCGACTTTAACATGGAATCAAAACGCAACGTCCCACTGTGAATCTAGCCTGAAAATTTGAAATCGATTTTCTCAAAAACTATAAGGCCGATTTGAAAAAAAAAGTTTTCCTCTTGTAGCCACTGGGGGCCCCTACAAGCTCTGGGGCTCTGGGGCAGCTGCCTCCTCTGCCTCTATGGTAGCGCTGGCCCTGCTCTCAGGACATACCTGTACATCCTCGAATATGTCGACCTCGTGTATAAGTTGACTCCAATATTTGACCCTTTTAGGCTTGAATTTTTATTGACTCAAGTATAAACCTACCCAGCAAAGTTAATGGCTGCACATGGGGCTCAGGAGGGGTTAATGACTGTACTGCATACAGTATTGGGGCCATCAACCCCTCTTGGCCCTTAAAGAGAAACCGTAACCAAGAATTGAACTTCATCCCATTCAGTAGCTCATACCCCCTTGTACATAAGAAATCTTTTCCTTTTCTCAAGCGGATCATCAGGGGGCTCTGTATGGATGATATTGTGGTGAAACCCCTCCCACAGTGTGATGTCAGCGTCTCACCGCACTGAGGTACTGACATCACACTGTGGGAGCCTTGTTGCTTTGTGGGAAATAACAGCTGCCACAAAAGCAAGCAGCATCTCTTTCCAGTGACATCACCTGCCAGCAGTAAAAATGTCACCATGTGATAGATGTCATAATGTAAATCAGGGAGAGGAAAGATTTCACAATGGGAAAACACTGACTTAAGGCCCGTTTCCACTGTCGCGGAAACGGCCACGAATCCGCAGAGGTTCCCCGCAGGCAAATCGCGCGGGGAAACTCTGCCATAGGGGATAACCCCCTACAGAATTTTGCGGTGGAGGCTGCGATTCCCATAGCCTGCCATCCCGCCCACCCGCTCAGTGCCGGCGTGCGTCTACGAGACGCACGCCGCGCTAGTGGAAACGAGCCCTAAATCATTTATACATAATTATTGTAAAAAGTAAGCAATTTTTTTATTACCTTATTTTCACTGGAGTTCCTCTTGAAGTACAGCCGATACCTCCTCCAAGTCCCTAGGTTCAGCACTTGTACATTACCCCTCCTTAGTAAGCACTGCTGCCCATTATCTTTCCCTCTGCCCCTTTCCTTTATTAATTGTTGTGGCCAGGACGTTCAGGCCTGTGTTTTCTTGGCAATTCATTTATCAAAAAAGTGTCACCACTGGGTATATTGGTGCAAATGGGAATGTCACTAATAGTACACACATTACTCAGCCATTGGTTGGTTAAAATGTCAGAGTCTCACAGGCAGTGGATGCACCTAAAACCTTCTCATATCGTAAGTCATATACCAAGTAACGCTTTTCCAAGCAAAGGGTGATGGTGGTAGGGGGGTTATAAAGCCTGACCTCTGCAAAGGTTGAGAGAGAAGTGTGCCTCAGCCAGTCCCTTGGCTAGGAGTCAGAAATTTGGGTTCCACTTGTGTATAAGTCGACCCCTATACTTTTATTTAGAGAGTCAGACTCAATTTCTAGCCTTATAGTCGAGTATATACAGCAGTTTTTCATGTCTTCTAAAACAATAATTTTCAGCACTTGCCAATTAAAAAAATGACTAAAAGTAGTTTTAAAAAGTATACCAAACTATTTTCTTGCTTGGTGGGAGCTTTAAAGGTATTTTGTTAGTAAGCTTTGGAAATATCCACTTGAAAAAGAAAAGTTAATAGGCTATGGATCACAGTGTCTTTTATATTGCAGACATTGAAGAGGACACTGAATCGAAAAAAAATAATGATCTAATGATTTGTATGTGTAGTACAACTAAGAAATAAAACATTAGGAGCAGAGACATGAGTCTAATATTGTTTCCAGTACAGGAAGAGTTAACCTCCTTAGCGGTAACCCGGTGCTGGACACGAGGTAAGCCGCCGCAGAGGATTCCTCAGGCGATTTGCATAATTTTTTTTCAAACACGCAGCTAGCACTTTGGGGGAAGCCCTCGATTTCCTTATGGGCAAGCGGCGCCGGCGGCGATCTGAAGGTACGTGGGGACGCCGCAGGGAGGGGGGAAGCATGTAGCTAGCGCTAGGCTAGCTACATGCTAAAAAAAAAAAAAAAAAAAAAAAAAAAAAAAAGATAAAAACCCTCCCGTGGCCGCGCAGCTGCGAGAGTCATACCGCCAGGGAGGTTAAAGAGACTCTCGCTTCAGAGCTCATAGTTAGCAGGGGCATGTGTGCCCCTGCTAAACCGCCGCTATCGCGCTGCTAAACGGGGGTCCCTTCACCCTCACCCCCAAACCCACCCCCGCAACACTTGGTCGTGGAATTGGTCGCTCCTGGAGGCAGGGCTAACGGCTGCAGCCCTGCCTCCAGTCGCGCCTATCAGCGGCGCATCGCCGCCTCTCCCCCGCCCCTCTCAGTGAAGGAAGACTGAGAGGGGCAGGGGAGAGGCGGAGATACGTGCTGACAGACGCGCGTGGGGCAGGGCTGCGGCGGTTAGCCCTGCCCCAACCAGGAAGAGATCCCTGGCTGTTCGGAGGGGATTTGGGGGTGAAGGGACCCCCGTTTAGCGGCGCGATAGCGGAATAAATCTCGCTTCAGACTCTCTTTAAGAAACTCCAGTTGTTATCTATGCAAAGAACCATTGAGCTCCACGACGAGCTCTGTCTTCCGAAGCTTATTATCTCAAGTGTCAGTCATTGTATTTTCTTTTTCTCTGCAGAGGACAGGTCAAAAGTTCGCTAGCCTTGCGATGTAAAATCATTTAGTATGCTGAGTAGTGTGTTAAATGCAAATATTAGAGAATGATGCAAAATTATAAAAAACTATATAACTGAAAATAAAAATATGAGAATATTTTCTTTGCTACTAATGTTCTAGTAATTATCTTTTCTTCAGTGTCACTTTAAACTACACAGTAAAATATGTGTAGGCATTTTGAGGCAATGGTAGTCAGGCGGTTCCGTTCACTTGCACTAAATGGGGCTGCTTGTGTGTCATCTTGTGCAGCAATGGTGACAAGCGGTGTGCACCATTCATTTTGTGGCCCACTGATGCATGCATTTGAACGCATGTGTCGCCAATCGCATCGCTCTGAATTTGTGTCCACTGTTGTACCTTCTCTCAGGACGGTGCAAAAATCATCCGACTCCCACTCCGATTCCTCAGTTTTTGAAACCTCAGACTCCAACTCCGACTCCAGGTACCCAAAATGGCTCCAACTCCGACCCCTTAGTCTAATACTTACCAGAACTAAGGATTTGGTACAAAAATCATCTGACTCCCAACTCAGACGCCTCCGTTTATGAAACCACTGAATCTAACTCTGACTCCAGGTACCCAAAGTTGCTTCGACTCCAACTCCACAGCCCTGCCTTCTCTATACATCGCGATGTTTCACTGTCCATCTCAGTGCATGGGAAATGCTCCGATAATGCGTCTTACGTACAGTGAGGCATTTCCTATTCCTGTGGGCATGAAGAGTTTTCTGGAAGTTCGAGACCTTCAGAGGAGAATCCTGGAGAATGAGCTGCTGTTTTAGAAAGATGAACTTTGATAAAGAGTCTTGAATTTGCTGCATTCGCAATCCTAACGTAATGAAGAGGAGGAAGTGATGTGTCCATCTGTTTCTTCTGGAACGTGAGGGCAATGTGCACTCTGGACACCATACCAAGACCTTGAGTCATCTAGATAACTTCTACTACTGCTGGATGACAGTTGAGATGTAAGTGGTTTTTGTCGTTGTTGGTTTTATGTGTTGTCTGTGGTCTTCTTATTTCACATTAATATCCAATTGCCACGCACTTCCTCTCTCCAGGGGTGCAAGTTCACCAGCATCACAGATTTCTGTAAAATTTAAACTTTTTGAACTTTGTGTTGATGATGACGCTTGACATTTATATTTGTAATCGGCTTATTTATTTCACTGTATTTGTAATATACTTTTACACCAGGGGAATTGTTGTTTTCTCTATCTTTCAATATTGTGGAAGAATAAATTGTCGGTATCTCACCCTCCTTTGCTCTTTGTTCTCCTTTCCTGACAGGTTCTCCCAGTTGGTCAAAAACGACCGGTCAGTCTCGTCCTGAAGTCCGTTGGGAAGACTTGGATCTTGATGTGTTGAAATAAGCTTTTACGGCCATCTACAAGAAAACTTCCAAAGCTACAAAAATCACTCTACAGAATGCACATCAAAAGTCCTCCAATACGGTGTTCGGAAGAAGTTTAAAACATTAATTTTAGGTCGCAATTTGTCTTGTAAAATGGATAGGCAATGTTAACTGTATAGCTCTTTGTCATAATGTTTATGGATATTGTTTTGATCGAGCTTGGATCGACAGTGCAGTTCCTTAATGCTTCTGTTGTGCCTGTTGCCTTTCCCCTCTGGAACTCTTTTTTTTTTTTTCCAAAACACATCTGTCACTCTCCAACCCTTGTAACCTTTAACCTTAAAGTATACCTGAGGCGAATCGAAGAGAAATCATTTGAATAGTAGAATCAGAATCAGATTTATTTCGCTAAGTGTGACGGATGCCGCACTCAGAATTTTTGGTACACATTGGCATTGGACATAGCACATTACATAAAATGGGAAACAATCATAATGCAAAAAGTAAAAACACAGACAGTAAAGAAACAAGCATGCCGATGTAGGGGCCTATATATCAATTGACAGTAGTGCGAGGTGACGGTGGCGCTATGCTCGGAGGACATTCTGAGTGGGGATGCACTAGTTAAGAAGGAGCACTGCTTGGGGGGAAAAAGGAGTTCCTGTGCCTGGAAGTTTTAGTTGGAATAGTTCTGTAACGTCGGCCTGAGCGCATGTGGTTGAAGAAGCGACTGCCGGGGTGGCGGGGGTCTTGTGCAACCCTGTTTGCCCTGTTGCTTAGCCCAGATGTGTGAAGTAGGTCCAGTAGGTCTGCACGCAGATCCCCGAAACGAGCTTGTCGGATATGTGGCTGTGCTTCTCGTCATGCATGAGCACGGCTATACTGTGCCTGCACGAGTACTGCTGCGCCTTCGCAGTAAGCTGGAGCCACTTATGCATGAGCATGGCCGTACTGCACCTGCATGAGTACTGCAGCGCCTGCGCGGTAAGCTGGAACCACTCATGCATGAGCATGGCTGTACTGCGCCTGCATGAGTACTGCTGCGCCTTCGCAGTAAGCTGGAGCCACTTATGCATGAGCATGGCTGTACTGTGCCTGCACGAGTACTGCTGCGTCTACGCGGTAAGCTGGAGCCACTCATGCATGAGCATGGCTGTACTGCGCCTGCACGAGTACTGCTGTGCCTGCGCGGTAAGCTGGAACCACTCATGCATGAGCATGGCTGTACTGCGCCTGCATGAGTACTGCTGCGCCTTCGCAGTAAGCTGGAGCCACTTATGCATGAGCATGGCTGTACTGTGCCTGCACGAGTACTGCTGCGCCTGCGCGGTAAGCTGGAGCCACTCATGCATGAGCATGCCTGTACTGCGCCTGCATGAGTACTGCTGCGCCTTCGCAGTAAGCTGGAGCCACTCATGCATGAGCATGGCTGTACTGCGCCTGCACGAGTACTGCAGTGCTTGCGCGGTAAGCTGGAGCCACTTATGCATGAGCATGGCTGTACTGTGCCTGCACGAGTACTGCTGCGCCTGCGCGGTAAGCTGGAGCCACTCATGCATGAGCATGCCTGTACTGCGCCTGCATGAGTACTGCTGCACCTTCGCAGTAAGCTGGAGCCACTTATGCATGAGCATGGCTGTACTGTGCCTGCACGAGTACTGCAGTGCCTGCGCGGTAAGCTGGAGCCACTCATGCATAAGCATGGCTGTACTGTGCCTGCACGAGTACTGCTGCGCCTGCGCGGTAAGCTGGAGCCACTCATGCATGAGCATGGCTGTACTGTGCCTGCACGAGTACTGCTGCGTCTACGCGGTAAGCTGGAGCCACTCATGCATGAGCATGGCTGTACTGCGCCTGCACGAGTACTGCTGCGCCTTCGCGGTAAGCTGGAACCACTCATGCATGAGCATGGCTGTACTGCGCCTGCACGAGTACTGCAGTGCTTGCGCGGTAAGCTGGAGCCACTTATGCATGAGCATGGCTATACTGTGCCTGCACGAGTACTGCTGCGCCTGTGCGGAAAGCTGGAGCCACTCATGCATGAGCATGGCTGTACTGTGCCTGCACGAGTACTGCTGCGTCTACGCGGTAAGCTGGAGCCACTCATGCATGAGCATGCCTGTACTGCGCCTGCATGAGTACTGCTGCGCCTTCGCAGTAAGCTGGAGCCACTTATGCATGAGCATGGCTGTACTGCGCCTGCACGAGTACTGCTGCGCCTTCGCGGTAAGCTGGAACCACTCATGCATGAGCATGCCTGTACTGCGCCTGCACGAGTACTGCAGTGCTTGCGCGGTAAGCTGGAGCCACTTATGCATGAGCATGGCTGTACTGTGCCTGCACGAGTACTGCTGCACTTGCGCGGTAAGCCTGAGCTCATGCATGAGCGGCTCTGTGGTACTGTACAGGCTCTGTGCTACTGTGCAGGCACGGCTGTACTTACATGGGTGCAGCTTGTGCAGGAAGAGAAGTGCTGTTCCCATTTACAAGCAGTCCCAGGTAGTGGCAGTGGTCTACTGAGAACATGGGAAGCCTCTGGAGGATCGAGGGTCTTCCCTCTTCTCAGATATTAGTGTTTGTTTTTTTTTGTTCGCTTCTTTACGCGTTTTGCCTTGTATTCACTTTAACTCATTAGCAGCTTCAAAGGAATTTTCTTGTTTGAGATAAGTGAACTGCTTTTGACCTCGGCCGGCAGAACTCGCTGTGCTGTAAATTCCTGGAATGTTTTGAAGTCTCTCTGCTAGCAGAAAATATAGAAACTGAAAGCAGAAGTCCTCTGTGTTTGTCTCACACTGCCCCCTAGTGACAAGTGGCCATAAATACACATTACGGCAGTACTAATTAGTAGCAAGGAAATGTAACAAATAAGAATTAAAAAGGTGTATATTTTGCTATAGACTGAGATGTGTTTATAGTTGAAGACTCTGAATCTCTTGATGGATTGTAAAAGCCTTCTACTGTACAATTTCTTGATGAGAATTCTTTTTTTTTTTTTTTTTTTGATTAAAGATTATTTTATTTTGTTTTTAAAAGAAGTTAACAACCGGAACAAAGATAATATCAAATATGCAATTATCAGACAGAGAAAAACACAGAGTATTATGGAGCCTCCAGAAACAATATATATGTAGACATTGGATTTGAGTAACACTAGGTCTAATCCAGGGACGGATTTACCATAAGGCAATGTAGGCATGTGCCTACAGGCGCCCGATGATGGAAAGGCGGGTCACTCCCCTCCCCTAGTGCCTCCCACCCTCCATCCCTATGCTGAGTCCCGATGAGAGGTTATTCGCCTATCAGGGGCACCACTAGCTACTTAATATTGAGGTTCTTTTAGCTACATAATACTTGGGGCACCTCAAGCTACTTAATATTGAGGGTACTTCTGCCTACCTAATACTAAGGGGTATCTGTAGCTACCTATGACGGGCAGGGGAAGTATGGGACAAGTGACAGCTGGGCCAACCAGCAAACTTGTGCAGTTTGGTGGGGTTTTTTAGGTTCATGGAGGGCAAGGTCTAAGGTGCCAGGACATCTGTGCCTATAGGCTCCTGTGGGGTAAATCCGGGCCTGGTCCAATCTGTAGCATTTAATTACACCCAATTTCATAATTTGTTGGCAATATCCATCCTGAGGCCCCAATCCCAAGAGAGAGGAAATGTGCAGAATATGACGCCCTGACCCCAATAGGGAACAGGTGACAGGGCGTCCAAGTAAACGGCAGAACATTGGGAATGAATGCCAGAGGACCAAAGTCTGATAGGCTAGGGTGATCAATATTAACCGTTTTTAATTGAACAGGAGCAAAATTGTAATTGTATTCTGGAGGATAGAAGGAAAAGAGACAAAAGAGAAGAGAAAGGGAGGAAGAGGAAAAAGAGAAAGGAAGGAGAGGGCACAGGCCAGGCCGGGAGACCGCCCTAAGATTGGGTACTTTATCCCCAGAACGCCAGAGAGAAGGTACTGCTTCAAATATCTCAGTAACTCCTAGGACATAAGAAAAGTCATTAACTTAACTAGTCAAACATGATAGGTGATGATCTGATTCCTTAAAGTGAACCTCCAGACCAAAAATCTACTCGGCAGCACTGAAAAGGCTCGGTGTTTCTTTAAAGGGAACCAGAGATGAAATAAAGAAAAGCTGTTATACATACCTGGGGCTTCCTCCAGCCCCATACGCACGGATCGTTCCCACGTCGCTGTCCTCAGGTGCCTGCAGCTACGAGAACCGGGTCCCGTCACTGACGTCATCGGAGCCGGGCTACGCAGAAGTGCGCCCTCTACGTATCTCTCCAGGGGCTGCTGCAGTGATACGCAAACATGCACTTCTCCTACGCTAGCCTGGCTCCGACTGACGGCAGAGCGGGGTCCCGGTTCTCATAGCTGCGGGCAGCGGAGGATGGCGGCGTGGGAGTGATTGGTGCGTATGGGGCTGGAGGAAGCCCCAGGTATGTATAAAAGCTTTTCCTTAGTTTGTCTCTGGTTCTCTTTAAAGGAATGGTCCAAGCTATTTAAAAAAAAAAAAAAATCAGCTTACCTGGGGCTTCCTCTAGCTCGTGGCAGCCGTCCCGTTCCCTTGCCGCAGCTCCGGTGGCTCCCGTACTTCTCCACGGCTTCTTCTGCGCTCCACCGCGCAGGTCACGTGGTCTCTCCGACGTCATCAGGACGGTACTGCTTCACAGCATCAGAACTATGTTTTTCTTACCCAAGCCTCATTTTTAGCTGCACAGAAGAAAACTGCCCGGTCATTTTTCCCCTGATGCTGTACAAAGCATGATGGGATTCCTGATGTTGTTCTTGTTCTGCTGTTTTGGTGCAATTTTGTTAAATTTTGAATTTGAGATTTGAAGCATAGAGCACAGCTGGGAGGGGTGATCAGGACAGTTGGAACTGTGTCTCATGCTGCTTGTCACCTCCTTTCAACCAAAAAGATGGCTGCCCCCATTAAAAGATGGCAGCCCCATGACAAAGATGGCCGCCCCCATGAAATCACAAACATTTGTCTGTTCTTTTAAAGCAGGGTGGGTAAGAGATTATATCTATTTTAATTAACATAACTAATGTAACTTAATGACAGTATGTTTGTTTTGGCTGAAGTTCCTCCCCCTTTAAACTCAAACCAGCCAAACCAGGTCTTCCAAATTTGCTCATATCTTGATGAGAATGTTTTTTGTTTCTTATCCTGTTTTTTCAATAAATTGTGGAAAAAAGTGTGGTAAAATAAATTGGTCTGGATTATTTGCAAGCCTCTAAATAAATTGGCAGCTAAAGGGTTCAAACGCACCTTTTTGAGACAAGCATACAATGTAACCTACTATACCATCCCCATCCGGCCAAGCTTTGCTTGTTGCAGAATGTAATCTACAAACAAACCTCCTCTGGTTGTACACTTTTCTTGTTGCCCCACCACTTGTTTCCACCTAAATCCATTAGACTGTAAGCCCGCAAGGGCAGGGTTCTCTCCATTTTTCACTGTAACGTTTATGTTGTCCACCGCCTCAGTATGACGTCTGTACATTTATGCACCACGTGTTTGTTTCTTGCTCCGAACAGCCGGATCACTTCTCCGGATGAAATTACAATTTATTTATTTTCTCAGTAGCTAACCAATGCCTCCTGATCTGCAGAAAATAAACTTTAATATATCTGAAGTGTTTGCATTCACGTGGAATGAATATTCCAAACTGAACAGCTTAAATTCAGTGAACCCCCTTCTCATCCATCCCTTTTCTTCGTAACAGCTACAGGTACAGAATCATGAGCACGCGGTCATATGCCTTATCATAATATTGCTAATCCCTTATCATATCTAGGCCACCAGCTGGGAAATAAGTCCTGTACTGCTTATAGGCTGCCATCCTCTGGGACTGCTTTAGCTCTTGTACCGGTCCAAACACTGCATGACTAACAGTATACAGCCCGAATTGCCTGGTTTATAAGTATAGCTTCGGGCGTAGGTATTAGTACGCCTCATGGTCAGTTGGGCGCATGGTGAGCCGAACAACAGCTCGCCCTGCTGCTGCTAAATACTAGTCTCCCCCCGCCCGCCATCCCCCCACCCCCCGACTTGTAGCTACTCAGAGTGGTCCCGGAAGCCCGAATTACTCTTATGCGAGGGACGCCGACTATTGCATTGAAGCTATAGCACCGTAATCTAGCGCTATGCACCTCCGTGCGCGTGCCCCCAGGTGACCTTCTTCGTCGTTTTGGATCTTTAAAGCGTGATTGTCACCATAAAAATCAAATATCAACAGCAACTGGTCTGAGTGTATTAAGTGATAAAGATGCTAATCCTGCATTCAAAACTTTTTCTGCTGTCATGGTTTGGAGTGATCACATAACTTAGGAGCACTGGCCCTTTAATTGCTGGCAAATCAGTTGCATGCTGGTTTTTTTTTTAATCTATAATATATTCCTCTTTTTCCCTTTATTTCCCCCTCCTCCTAATGACATAAGACAGTGGGAGTGTCTGAAGACTCTGGGAGGAGGGTGGGTAACTAATACAAAATTAGCAAGAGGAGAAAAAGAGTGACCAATATGGAAACTGCCTAGAATAGGATTCTAGCCTTTACTTTATAAAATTCACAGGAATCATAACATGGACAGTGCAATGCATATGTTATGTAAGTAGAACTAGTATTTACAGTATCTACTTATCAAACACAGACAAACACAGAACATTTATATTGCGCTTTTCTCCTGGCGGACTCAAAGCGCCAGAGCTGCAGCCACTAGGGCGCGCTCTATAGGCGGTAGCAGTGTTAGGGAGACTTGCCCAAGATCTCCTACTGAATAGGTGCTGGCTTACTGAACAGGCAGAGCCGAGATTAGGACACAGGTCTCCTGTGTCAGAGGCAGAGCCCTTAACCATTACACTATCCAGCCACCTCTTATATATGAGTTTTTTAATTTCTAGGTTAGCTTGGGTGTCACTCGTTCTTTAAACAAGCTGTAATATTAGAGAAAAATCGAAGTCCGGTAAATACAAAGCACAGTTTTGAAAGCATGGCTTTATTCACTTAAAGGACACCCGAGGTGACATGTGACATGCAGAGATAGACATGTGTATGTACAATGCTAATCACACAGATAACTATGCTGTTTTTCTTTCTCTGCCGGAAAGAGTTAAAAATCAGATATGCAAGTGACAATTTCTGTCTGGGTCAGGACTGGGTCGGACTATAAAATAACTCTCACTGATAAGGAATTGCAGCCATATAACACTTTCCTTGCAGAACATGGCTTCTGAGAGCAGGAAAGAGATACAAAGGATCAATAGTTCACAGATTTTATCTCTGGCATACTTCAATGAATGTGTCATTGAGAAGAGGCCATGAAACTGTAAAAACTTAAAGAGACTCTGTAACATTAAAAAGATCCCCTGGGGGGTACTCACCTCGGGTGGGGGAAGCCTCCGGATCCTAATGAGGCTTCCCACGCCGTCCTCTGTCCCACGGGGATCTCTCCGCAGCCCTCCGAACAGCCGGCGACTGTGCCGACTGTCATTTCAATATTTACCTTTGCTGGCTCCAGCGGGGGCGCTGTGGCGGCTTTCCATTCCGAACTACACGGAAATACCCGATCTCATTCGGGTCCGCTCTACTGCGCAGGCGCAGGAAACTTGCGCCTGCGCAGTAGAGCGGACCCGACGGCGATCGGGTATTTCCGTGTAGTTCGGAGCCGACAGCCGTCAGAGCGCCTGCGCAGGAGCCAGGAAGGTAAATAATGACGTCACCGCTGCCCGGACTCCACGGAGGGCTGCAGCGAGACCCCTGACGGATGGAGGACGGCGTGGGAAGCCTCATTAGGATCCGGAGGCTTCCCCCACCCGAGGTGAGTACCCCCCAGGGGATCTTTTTATGTTACAGTTCCTCTTTAAAAAAAAAGTAGCTTTAAATATAAAGTAGAACTGTGGGACGACTAAAAAAAAGTCATTTTTAGAAGAAGGATAGATGCAGTACAATTTGTTTATCTCATTAGTTAATTTTCACCTTGGATGTCCTTTTAGGAACACATTTTTCCAACACCCGTTTCACCGTTGTGGAAAAGTAACTACCCCTGGTTAGTAAACTTCCATTAGTAATTAGATTTTACCGATGGAAATATAGTCATGGTTCATTGCAGCCATGTTCCCAATCGAAACTGCGGACCTCTGCTTAGAGAATGATATTGTCACCTCAGAGTTTCTGAGTTTGTCATGGTCAAAGGAAATTCCTGCAGGGATGAGAAAAATACCCTCTTCAGGAAGGAAAATTAAGCCATATCCAAACTATATCTGAATCTCTGGAGTGCTACTGAACTTCATTGAGAGGCATTATCTGCAAACGGAGAAGGCTTGAAAAAATGGTTTGGTGTTGCCAGGAGTGGCCGATTTGCCAAAATTAATGGTAACCCCTTATTTAGGAAGTCACAAAGCATCCTAAAATTCAATCAAAATTACTCTGGGCCTCTAATCTTAGCTGAGATCTTTTATGAGGCCTTCACTATAATATCCAGGAAAGAGTAACAAAGAAGAAAACCTTGCCATCCGCACACCTGAACAGTCCTTAATGGTCAGACGAAACAGAAAGCAAAATACAGGTTCCTTTTTGTCTGGCACAAGGCCAGGCAAAAACAAAAACTTATTTGCGTAAGAACAGCTCTCCAAGTCATACATAGTGGATGTAAAGGATGGACCAAACGATATCCATGGACCAAAAAGACACAAGAGAAAAAAAGTAACCGGGAGCCAATAGCGTGGTATATTTAAATCGGGTACCTAGCGATGCAAGGCGAGAGCACTAACCACTATGCCACCATGCTGCCCCTTTGCCATCAGCAGAGACCAATCACTAAACTGCTTGAGGTATTAGATTTATTAACACCACCGATTTATAGAAATCTCAATTCTATCTTAGAAAAAACTGCCCTATCCATACCAGGAAGATTGAGCTCCTATCCAGAGCTTCCACATGTTAAAAAAATGTTATGGGTGTCCTTGAAGGACACCGGAAGTGAGGAATATGGAGGTTACCATATTTATCTCCTTTCTAACAATGCACATTGCCTGGCTGCCCTGCTGATCCTCTGCCTCTAATGCTTTTAAGCCCCATCTACACCATACCATTTTTTGTCCGATTCGATCCATTGATTCGATTTGATTCAATCCGACATGTCCGATCGGCATTCAATTTGATTCAATTTGCCATAGCAAAACGATGGCAAATTGAATTGGTTTGAAGCGAATAGCAATTGGACATGTCGGATTGAATCGAATCAATGAATCGAATCAGACAAAAAATCGTATGGTGTAGATGGTGCTTTAGACAAAGACCCTAAACAAGCGTGCAGCAGATCAGGTGCTCTGACTGAAGTCTGATTAGCTGCATGCTTGTTTCAGCTGTGTTATTCCAGACACTACTGCAGCCAGGAATCGGCAGGACTGCCAGGCAACTGGTATTGTATAAAAGGAAATAAATATGTCAGCCACCATATTACTCTTACTTCAAGTGTACTTTAAGGATACTAGTAACCTTTTCATCCCCTCACAAAAAAAAAAAAAAAAAAAGAATGGCGATTTTATTTTGTAGGGAAAGAGAACAGAAAGGTAGCGGATGTTTGGGTCAGAGCCATTCTTTCCCAGGTGACATGACTGACGAAGGGTCCTTCAAAATTATTTTTGAAAAAGTTTGTTGATCACACCTTAAACATTGTTCTGAAAGCGACTCATACTTGGGCAGGATCACCAGATGTAAAATACACTGGCCTCAATTCTGGTAGGGTTTCCGATTAAATTACCGCACGCGGTAATGACATTTAGCAATTCTGGTAGGTTTTAGTCATAAATTATCGCATGGGGTAAATGATGCAGTCATTTGTTTGGTAATTTGCGTTAATTTTACCGAAAATCGATATTCTTGTGGAAATTAGGGGGCATGTTGGCACATAATTTACCTATCTATTTAAAGGGACTCCGAGCACCTCTCATGGGCATGCCTTTAACCACTTCACAATGAGGGGTTTTACCCCTGAAAAACCAGAGCAATTTTTCCCTTTCAGCGCTCCTTCCATTCATTCGTCTATAACTTTATTATTACTTATCGCAATGAAATGAACTATATCTTGTTTATTTCGCCACCAATTAGGCTTTCTTTCGGTGAGTCATTATGCCAAGAATTATTTTATTCTAAATGTGTTTTGATAAGAAAATAGGAAAAAAATTTGGAAAAAAAATCATTGTTTCAGTTTTTGGCTATTATAGTTTTTAAGTAATGCATGCTACTGTAAGTAAAACCCATGAAATGTATTTGCCTATTTGTCCCGGTTATAAAACCGTTTAAATTATGACCCTATCACAATGTTTGGCGCCAATATTTTATTTGGAAATAAAGGTGTCTTTTTTTCAGTTTTGCATCCATCCCTAATTACAAGCCTATAGTTTATAAAGTAACAGTGTTATACCCTCTTGACATAAATATTTAAAAAGTTCCGTCCCTAAGGTAACTATTTGGTTTTTTTTCATTGTAATTTTTTTATTTATTACAAAAAATAAATAAATTGGGGAGTGTGGGAGGTAATGAGGTAATTTATTGTGTAAAACTAATGTATGTGTATATGAAAAATGCTTTAGGGTGTAGTTTTACTATTTGCCCACAAGATGGCCACAGTGATTTTCTTTTTCATGCGACCTGCAAGCGTCCGGAAGTACGCTTGCAGGAAGCACAATGAGGCTGGGAAAATCACAATGATCGAGCTGCTTATAGAAGCAGCCGATCATTGCGGGGGCTTAGATCAACGAACAGGAACGGTTTTATCCTGTTCATTGATCTCCGTGCGAGCGGGCGGCGGCGTGCACGAGCGGCGGTAGCGCGGGAGGTGCGGATATCTCCGTCCCTGGGGGTGAAATGATGGAAAAAGGGACGGTGATATCCGCACCAGTGGGGGTAAAGTGGTTAAACTGGATCCGAGGCGAACTTTTACTCATTGCATAATTGTGTTCCTTTCCTATTGTTTATAGGGCATTCCTCAAGCCAAACATACTTTTTAGTTTTTGTTTTAATACTTTAATTCCCTATAAACTAAATAAACCACACCCACAGGTTTTCAGAGAGCCTTGGCAGTAGCAAGGGCTCATGGGAGCTCAGTCTGGGCAGGAGGAGAAGGAGGTATTACTAGCCATTGATTTCAGAGGCAGAGGGGAGGAGGGAGGACGTAGGATTAGGTTTTTTTCACAGGCTTAGTGATCAAGATAAAGATAAGCCTGCCTCTGGTTAATGTTTACAAACAACATGACTGCAGTAATTGTATCACAGGAATAAATAATCATTTTCTATTAAAGCTGTTTGCAGCTATATTTGCTGTGTAAACTATCTAAACTTTAGATAAGATATATAGACAAGTTACTTGTTATAGTTAGTTTTTCATCTTGGATCCGCTTTAAGCCAGACGACTCCCAACAAAGTCATGCTATGACCCCTCTGGAGGAGCCTCTTGCAATGGCCATGCGTGTCACTTCCTCTTCCTGCTTCATTCAGTGATGCACTTCTCTAACATAGAAGATAGGGGTGACCCGGAAGTTATAACACAGCCAAGATGGCAGCCACGATTTTTAAATTGAAATCGAACAAAAACTATTTGGTGTAGAATGGCGATTCAGGCATCAAATGAAAGAGGAGAGCACAAGCTACAGAAACGTATGCATCTTTAAGTACTTTACAGTACTGGTCGAAGTCTCTTCAAAGGCATGCTCATGAGAGGTGCTCGGAGTCCCTGTAAGACCTGCCTGTATCCGGAGGTAAAGTCAATTTGTGTGCATATTGCAGTTTTTAGTGAAGTTCCTCTTGCTGTTTTAGTGGAATTCCTATTCAGGCTGTGTAATAGAAAAGAATAGTAGAAATAAAACTCTCACCCTTCCCGAAAATCCCAGGTGTAGACTATAGCCGATTCCACATACGTATTATAAAAGATAAGTTTAGATTAGCAAGCCTGAATCACAATCTCGAAAGTGATAGGAAAATGGACAGATCTGAAACTAGCTAGGTACACACGCTATATGAAGGTCTGTAACATTTTCTGTCTTGGCCAAGAAGCCAGCATGTAAACAGGTGTCCCCCAATGTCTGTAATACCAGATCTTTAGCCACTTTAGCACATCAGGTATAATTTATCATACATATTCACCGAGCTCAACTTAAAAATGAAAATTGTACTCACCCGGGGCTTTATCCAGCCCAGTGCTGGTCGGGAGGTCCCACGACGGCGTCCTGGCTCCTCTCCTAGTCCCTGCTCCGGAATGGCTGCCCGGTGGTAGCCCGGCGACACTCGGGGGAGTGTCGGGCTCCTACTTCCGCGTATGACGCGGCTGACGTCATCACGGCGGCCGGCTTACTTAAAAAAAAAAGTAGCTTTAAATATAAAGTAGAACTGTGGGATGACTAAAAAAAAGTCATTTTTAGAAGAAGGATAGATACAGTACAATTTGTTTATCTTATTAGTTAATTTTCACCTTGGATGTCTTTTTAGGAACACATTTTTCCAACACCCGTTTCACCGTTGTGAAAAAGTAACTACCCCTGGTTAGTAAACTTCCATCAGTAATTAGATTTTACCGATGGAAATATAGTCATGGTTTATTGCAGCCATGTTCCAAATCGAAACTGCGGACCTCTGCTTAGAGAATGATATTGTCACCTCAGAGTTTCTGATTTGTCATGGTCAAAGGAAATTCCTGCAGGGATGAGAAAAATACCCTCCTCAGGAAGGAAAATTAAGCCATATCCAAACCATATCTAAATCTCTGGAGTGCTACTGAACTTCATTGAGAGGCATTATCTGCAAACGGAGAAGGCTTGAAAAAATGGTTTGGTGTTGCCAGGAGTGGCCGATTTGCCAAAATTATGGTAACCCCTTATTTAGGAAGTCACAAAGCATCCTAAAATTCAATAAAAATTACTCTGGGCCTCTAATCTTAGCTTCTTAGCTGAGATCTTTTATGAGGCCTTCACTATAATATCCAGGAAAGAGTAACAAAGAAGAAAACCTTGCCATCCGCACACCTGAACAGTCCTTAATGGTCAGACGAAACAGAAAGCAAAATACAGGTTCCCTTTTGTTTGGCGCAAGGCCAGGCAAAAACAAAAACTTATTTGCGTAAGAACAGCTCTCCAAGTCATACATAGTGGATGTAAAGGATGGACCAAACGATATCCATGGACCAAAAAGACACAAGGGAAGAAAGTAAGCCAATAGCGTAGTATATTTAAATCGGGTACCTAGCGATGCAAGGCGAGAGCACTAACCACTATGCCACCATGCTGCCCCTTTGCCATCAGCAGAGACCAATCACTAAACTGCTTGAGGTATTAGATTTATTAACACCACCGATTTTTAGAAATCTCAATTCTATCTTAGAAAAAACTGCCCTATCGATACCAGGAAGATTAAGCTCCTATCCAGAGCTTCCACATGTTAAAAAAATGTTATGGGTATCCTTGAAGGACACCGGAAGTGAGGAATATGGAGGCTACCATATTTATCTCCTTTCTAACAATGCACATTGCCTGGCTGCCCTGCTGATCCTCTGCCTCTAATGCTTTTAAGCCCCATCTACACCATACCACTTTTTGTCTGATTCGATCCATTGATTCGATTTGATTCAATCCGACATGTCCGATCGGGATTCGATTTGATTCAATTTGCCATAGCAAAACGATGGCAAATTGAATTGAAGCGAATAGCAATCGGACATGTCGGATTGAATCGAATCAATGAATTAAATCAGACAAAAAATCGTATGGTGTAGATGGTGCTTTAGACAAAGACCCTAAACAAGCGTGCAGCAGATCAGGTGCTCTGACTGAAGTCTGATTAGCTGCATGCTTGTTTCAGCTGTGTTATTCCAGACACTACTGCAGCCAGGAATCGGCAGGACTGCCAGGCAACTGGTATTGTATAAAAGGAAATAAATATGTCAGCCACCATATTACTATTACTTCAAGTGTACTTTGAGGATACTAGTAACCTTTTCATCCCCTCACAAAAAAAAAAAAAGAATGGCCATTTTATTTTGTAGGGAAAGAGAACAGAAAGGTAGCGGATGTTTGGGTCAGAGCCATTCTTTCCCAGCTGACCAAGGGCCCTTCTAAATTATTTTTGAAAAAGAAAAGTTTGTTGATTACACCTTAAACACTGTTCTGAAAGTGACTCATACTTGGGCAGGATCACCAGATGTAAAATACACTGGCCTCAATTCTGGTAGGGTTTAGCAATTCTGGTAGGTTTTAGTCATACATTATCGCATGGGGTAAATTATGCATTAATTTTTTGGTAATTTGCGTTAATTTTACCGAAAATAGATATTCTCGTGGAAATTAGGGGGCATGTTAGCACATAATTTACCTATCTATTTAAAGGGACGCCGAGCACCTCTCATGGGCATGCCTTTAAGCCAGACGACTTCCAACAAAGTCATGCTATGACCCCTCTGGAGGAGCCTCTTGCAATGGCCATGCGTGTCACTTCCTCTTCCTGCTTCATTCAGTGATGCACTTCTCTAACAGAGAAGACAGGGGTGACCTGGAAGTTATAACATAGCCAAGATGGCAGCCGCGATTTTTAAATTGAAATTGACCAAAAACTATTTGGTTTAGAGAGGTGATTCAGGCATCAAATGAAAGAGGAGAGCACAAGCTACAGAAAGGTATGTATCTTTAAATACGTTGCAGTACTGGTCGGAGTCTTTTTAAAAGGCATGCCCATGGGAGGTGCTTGGAGTCCCTGTAAGACCTGCCTGTAAAGTCAATTTGTGTGCATATTGCAGTTTTTGGTGAAGTTCCTCTTGCTGTTTTAGTGGAATTCCTATTCAGGCTGTGTAAGGGCTGGTTCAGACGGGCGTTTTTGTGGCGTTTAACGCAGCGTTTCAGACGCAGCGTTTTTTGGGATCTACTGCCATCCCATGCAAGTGAATGGGAGCGTTTAGAGCTGGCTTTTGCAGGCTTTCATGAAAGCCTGGCAGTAGATCCCAGCGTTGCGTCTAGTCTCAAAAGCAACATGCTGCTTTCAGAGGCAGTAAACGCGAGGAAACCATAGCAGAGACCAGAACTGCTAGCCTTGAACGCTTTTCAAAAGCCTTCAAAAGCTAGCTTTTAAACGCTGGCGTTTAAACGCTGGCGTTTGAACGTAATGCCAAGCAAAAGCTCAGCAGACACCCGTGTGAACCAGCCCTAATAGAAAAGAATAGTAGAAATAAAACTCTCACCCCTCCCGATAATCCCAGGTGTAGACTATAGCCGATTCCACATACGTATTATAAAAAGATACATAAGTTTAGGTTAGCAAGCCTGAATCACAATCTCGAAAGTGATAGGAAAACGGACAGATCTGAAACTAGCTAGGTACACACGCTATATGAAGGTCTGTAACATTTTTCTGTCTTGGCCAAGAATCCAGCATGTAAACAGATGTCCCCCAATGTTTGTAATACCAAATCTTTAGCCACTTTAACACATCAGGTACAATATCTCATACTTCTTCATCCTGCATGTACTTTATTTTAAATATGTACGATGTGACATAATGAGATAGACATGGGTATGTACAGTGCCTAGCACACAAATAACTATGCTGTGTTCCTTTTTTTCTTTCTCTGCCTGAAAGAGTTAAAAATCAGGTATGCAAGTGACAGATTCTCTCTAGTTGGGCCATAAAGGAACCCTCACTGATAAGTAATTACAGCCATAAAATATTTTCCTGTCAGTAAATGGCTTCTGAGGGCAGGAATGAGATAAAAAGGGTTAATAGTTTATAGATTTAGCTCTGGCATACTTCAATGAATGTGTCATTGAGCTGAGATAATGAAAGAGTGAAAACGTAAAAAGTATATTTAAAAATGAAATAAAACTATGGGACATCTAAAAAAAAGTTATTTTATAGGAGGAGTAGGATAAAAATAATTGTTTCTCTCAACAGTTTATTTTCATATCATGTTTCCTTTAAAGAGACACTAAAGTCTCTTTGTTTACCTCAATATCTTAGCCATTCCGATTCAGCATTAAATCCTAAGCAGATTCGCCGCAACCCTGCGGCAAAACTAGTGATTTATGGCTTAGAAATAGACCTGCAAAGTTTCACGACTTTGCAGGTCACAGATTGTGCTGCCCGGGGGAGGCAGAGCTTTGCGCTGTAGCTCTGCCTCCTATGCAGTCAATCTCCACCCCACTCAGTGAAAGAAGACTGAGAGGGGCGGGGAGAGGCGGAGATTGACCGTAGAGGAGGCAGAGCTACTGTACACAGCTCTGCCTCTTACAGGAAGGAGAAGGATGCGTGCCCTGGAACTTTGCAGATCTATTTCTAAGCCATAAATCACTCGTTTTGCCGCAGGGATGCATCGAATCTGCTTAGGATTTAATGCCGAATCAGACTGGATAAGAAATTAAGGTAAGAAAAGAGACTTCAGTGTCTCTTTAAAGCCTTCGCTTAAACCCACAGTCACTCCTGGGAAACCGCACAAAAGTTTTAGCAAATTTGGGAGGAAGCTATAAGGTTGTGTCATTATAGTGAATATGTGTAATGAACAGTGATGTTTCTGATGATCAGAACGGGCTCTATCAGCACAATAGTCAGTATTTTATTTAAAGTGTGATCACACGTGATTTGGTGCACAGTAATATTCCGGAATACGTGCAAGTGATAGCCCTTAGTGACAGGGGCTATCCCTAACTGAGAGAGTGGTCGTTCAGGCAATGTCGTTATCAGATCGGTCAGTATAGGTACAGAGTCGAGAGGCAAAATCAAGGTTGGTATTCAGGCAATAGTCGGCAACAGATCAGATTGGCAGAAGTACAGAATCGTAAGACAAGATCAAGGTAAGTATTGAGGCAGAAGTCGGCAACAGATCAGATTGGCAGAGGTACAGAATCGTAAAACAAGATCAAGGTAAGTATTCAGGCAGAAGTCGACAACAGATCAGATTGGCAGACGTACAGAATCGTAAAAGCAGAGAGTAGTCAGAGGAACAGGCAAAAGGTCATACACAGATATAATCAATAACAGTATAATATATTTCCTAAGCTAGTGTGAATCCCCGGGGTCCTGCCGGTTCAAGCACACAAGGATCTGACTAAGGTCTGAGAGCTTTCACTGTGAAGTTTCAGCAACAACCGACAACGAGCTACTGACATCCCTAGGTTTAAATACAGACAGGCAATTCCAAACTACCCGCCCAGCGCCGTTTGGCCAATCAGCAGCAAACCCAGAGAGTTCATGCCTCCTCAGCGCATAAAGGTCCTGTCGCCTAGTGCGCGCGTGTGCCGACCTGCGCTGATGCCATGTGGAGAGATGCTGGTGAAGACGCGGCAGGAGCCACAGTGACTTCAAAAGCGGAAGCGGCGGCCGCGCCGCTCCCCGCTGCAGAGGTAACCAACCTGCTCCTAACAATATGCCATCTGCAAATAAGAACATTTCTGTCTTGTTACCAGCTAAATTTGGGTCTCTAATGGTAGGTACATACCATACAATTTTGTGTTTGATAGATGGTTCGATAGATAATTTCCGACATGTCCCAACTTATTTTCTATCGTTTTTCTGATCCATTTCTCATAGAAGTGAATGGAAATAGATTAGAAAATGTGGAGTTGGGTACTCCATCTCTTCTTACTTACTTTCCCTTCTTTCCTTTTCCTTCTTTTCTCTCCATTTCTTCTCTTTCTGCTCAGGTTTGTTATATTAGACTATGGTCTCCTACAATATGTTTAGGTCATATGGAGCGCTGGCAGTGAGGACTGCTGGTATGAAAGGTCGGTAAGTTCCCGCACCCAGCAGTTACCCCATTATTAGCTGATTATTCCTGTATTATTGCTCTGATTGATTTTAATAGCAACTTTAGGTATACGACAAATAACTGTACAGTGCCTTTGTTAAAGAACAAGCGACACCCATGCTAACCCAGTAATAAAAAACACATATATAAGTAGATAAATACTACTTCTACTTACATAACAGATGTATTGTGCTATCCACGTAATGATTCCTGTGAATTTTATAAAGGAAAAGCAGAAAATCCTATTGCAGGCAGTGGCCATCTTGCCAAGCTAATGCTGACATCATATCCTCCCTGACTCTTGTTTTCCCACTTCCCTCTCTTGCTCATTGTGTATTCATTAGCTGCCCTCCTCCCAGAGTCTTTTTTTTTTTATTATTTACACATCCAATCACTGAGTCACCTCAGCCTTGCTTGTAAACACAAGTGATCAGCTAGGCAGGGAAATAAATGGAAGAGGAGGAATATATTATAGATAAAAAGAACTCCCAGCATTCAACTTTTTGGCACTGTTTGGCACTAGGACCGGAACTTCTAAAGTATATGATAACTCCAAACCTTAACAGCAGAAAAAGTTTTGAATGCAGGATTAGCACCTTTATCACTTAATACACTCAGACCAGTTGCTGCTGAAATTTGATTTTTATGGTGACAAACCCGCTTTAATATCATGTGTACCTTTTTATTGATGTTCACCAAAAAGTTTGTATGTTTATACTTTTTCTACTTATAAAAATAAAAAAGTTTAAATACAGAAATAGATTAGAAAAGATAGCCGAATCGAAACGGAAATCGATCGAAGAATCGGAAGTCGATCGGACAGAAAATCTACGAAAAAATGCATTGTGTGTACCCAGCATAAGGCTATTATACACATTGAAGGCTATATGGCTTGTATAAACCCTGCAACCCTGGCAGATGCCGCTATAAACGTTAAAGTGGTCCGATACGCAGACAATAGCTCCTTTTAATAGTTCTTTTGAATCGCTGTCATTATTTCCCGCATGTTGTTGGGCGCACTGGCTTTATGTGGCATTAAGTACCATGGGGGATGAAGAAACGCAACAAGCGGGTTTCTTGTGCGCACAGTACCTGAACTCGACAACCTGTACAGAGCTTTCATTCTCTTACAAAGCGAGCCTAAGCCCCGAACATCACAGACAAAAAATGTAAAGGGTAGGCGAGCCATGGTGATGTGAGAGATCGAGCTACAATAAAATGACTGGCAAGAGAAACTTAGTGAAGTACCGTTGGCAGAGTGCAGTATTCTCCAAACAAGAGAGAAACCATCGCTAGTTTAACAAACTAGGCCAATTGGTGTGCTTAGGAGACTAAAAAAAGAGACTGAGAGAAAAGGACACATATGAGCAGAATGGTGCAATGATGGGAATGTCTTGCCCCAGAGAAGAGAACAATGATCACATGACCCATGTCAGAGGGCGCCCTGCTAAGATCGTATGTTGGGGTGTTCCTAAATCCAGGCCTCTGACAGGCATCAAATGGGCTTTAGAACTGCATCGGGGCAAGCCTGCAGTGGAAAACTCCTCAAATAGGACTTCCTAGAATCCCACCGTCTTATTTTGTATTAAAAAAACAAGTTAAAATCAACCTTGTAAAAATTTGTCTATCTCAGGTTCATGATGGTAGGTTTTACCGTTTTTTAGCTCCCAAACAGACAAATATTGAACTCATTAATGTCTGTTCACTGATGTGTTTTTCTCCTCCACAGAGTTTTACAACCTCTAATTAGTGATCAGTTAAATTTACACTTTAGTTGGACAGCAGTTATATTGCAGATAACCTGTGGTTTGGATCCTAATGTTTATATGTGAATCCGAGAAGGAGAACACCATGTAGGAGGAGGAGGGCAGCTTGTATCTTTATTCTTTTTTTATTCTTTAGTATTTATAAAGCGCCAGCATTTTCTGCGGCGTTGTACAGTGTAAATAATCTTGTCACTGACTGTCCTCAGAGGGGCTCGCAATCTCATCCCTTCCATAGTTCTACAGTATGTCCATCATAGTCTAGGGCCATTTGTGTAGGGTGCAGCCAGTTAGTTTATCTGTATGTTTTAGGGATGTGGGAGGAAAACGGAGTGCTGTAGGAAACCCATGCAGACAGACCAGGCAGATAGTTCCTTGGCTGGGATATGAACCGGGGACCCAGCGCTGCAAGACGTGAGAGTGCTATCCACTACACCACTGTGCACAGATTATCAAATTATCTGTATGTAACACAGACCAAGTGCGTTAAATTTAAGTGGACAAACCCAGTCTTTGGGTCTGAAAAGGGGCTCCTATGGTCACCGAGAGCCCCATAAATGCCAACAGAAATAAGTCACTCAGCACAGTTCAACATATCTAAATCCACCAACAACAGTTTACTACATAAAAAGTCAAAGATAAACATTACTGAATATAACTTGATTAGGTAATCTCGTGGACAAGCTACTACTGGGATGGGGCAGTTCCTGACGCATATGTATGAGCAGAAGGCCATTAGACCACTGTAGTAGTAAAGCAGCCACATGCCTCTCTTGTACAATTATCAGTGTGGTCATCTGATCATAAATCCTGTGTTCTTAAAGTGTACCTGAGATGAAGAAAAGCAAAGGAATTTTTCTTACTTCAGGCTTCTTCCAGCCCTCGGATGTCCTCCTGGCCTGCTCTGCTGTGTCAATGTCAACCCCATTAAAGTCTGTGACTTGGCTTAGTTGTGGACTACTGCGCATGCTCCGCCCAGCGTCCCAGTCATGCTCTCATGCTAAAGAATGGAGTGCAGAAAGAGGAAGACCCCTCAAGTATAAGAGATGAGGCCACCAGAAAACAAGATGTTAGGTGGAAACAACCAACCATAGGGCCAGAACAAATAAAGGGCATGTCCGATACCTACTGCAGACACGTCAAAGGGCGAAAGGAGATATCCATATGATGGAAAAAGAGCAGTAGGTGCTAGTAAAGAGTATCTCATGGCGCATGCGTAGTTCATTGTAGTCCGTTTGTGCAGATCGCTCCCGGGAGCATGTTGGAGGAGGCACGCTGCCTGGGACAGCCCATGCACAGCAGCCTGCAACCTAGCTGGATTGTGGACTTCACAGCCGCACGGCCGATCAGACTCAGCGGACATCGAGGGGGCTAGAGGTTTACTTTAAATCAAACAATGCGATTTTGGAGGCAGAACTGCTTGTGAAGCCGACAGGCAGGGTCTGCATCTAGTTCAGGCTGGGAATGGGGCGGAGTTTCAGTGCTGCTGCTTACCGCCAGTTACAGCGGTGGTCTTCTAGTTTGAATAGCTGAGCTCATAAGCAACAACCTTCTGTTCTGTAGATCCTAAGCTGCCGTTGTAACAATACATCAATCAGTCAGATATCGCTGTAGTAAACACAGCAGCTATTAGTTACTGATGTCAGAAGTTTGGAGGTTTGGACCAGGTAAAACCGCTAAGACATTACAGGCGTCGGGTAAACGTTTTCATTCAGAACTATTATAAGCCGGTAAAGTCCCCGAACAACGTTGGCAACAGACGTGCGTTTTTATTATTTGAGGTTTTCCGTCTACCTGGATTTGCGCGTTAACCCCTGCGATTCCCGCGGTGTTTACGTGGCGGCGTAGGCAGTGACGGGTTTATACTAATGGATTTTGAGCATTAAACAGCACGGGGACTGTGTAATGTCACAACAGTGGCCCATACGTTGCCGGCAGGGGATTTGTTTCAGTTTTATTACAAGTGGCCGGAATTATAATATTTAGAGTTGTAACCGATACTTTTTGCAGAGAAAGAAGTGATCCCGTGAATACAGATGAGTTTAACATTCATCAGAAGTGGTGCCAGCGGTGCTATTTTCGAGGCCCTGGCACGAGGGATTTGTTTCAGCCACGGGGTGAACCTTGCGGTACATTTTCCTGACAGCTTTTGGTGAAGTCATTTATGTGAAAAGAGTCATATTTTATAATGTGTCTCAGGGTTGTATGACTTCACATCTGATCCTCTCGCTCCCTTCCGGCTGGGGATTTTTTACTTTAAAAGAGACCGAAATCAGCTTCTTACAACAACTGTTCTGTTTCACAAATAAACGGATGGTTTTAAAATTCATGTGCGCGTTTTATGGCTGTGTGTTAAAGTTGTGGGACGAAAACTTAAAGAGGAACTCTAACCCAGGATTCAATTTCATTCCAATCAGCTGATGCCCCCTTTCCCATGAGCATTTTTTTTACCTTTTTCTTGAGTAGATCTTCAGGGGGTTTGTATGGCTGATATTGTGGTGAAACCCCTCCCACAGTGTGATGTCATGACCACGGTCCTGACAGTTTTCTGTCTGTGAACCTTGTTGCATTGTGGAAAATAACATTTTCCATTTGCCAAGCAAGCAGCATCTCCCTCTGTGCATAGAACGCTCAGTAACAAACATTCAGTACAGATCACCTGGCAGAACTAAAGATGTCACCACCAGTGATAAATTTCAGAATGTAAATCGGGGAGAGGAAAGATTTTACAAAGGGCAATCACTAAATAAATAATCTATAAATTAGTATTGTAAAACAATAAGGAATTGTATTCATTATGTCATTTTCATTCCCTCTTTAAAGCGGTATCGTCACCATAAAAATCAAATTTCAACAGCAACTGGTCTGAGTGTATTTAGCGATAAAGATGCTAATCCTGCATTCAAAATTTTTTCTGCTGTTATGATTTGGAGTTATCACATACTTAAGGAGCACTGGCCCTTTAGTAGTCGGTGCCAAATAATTGCATGCTGGGGGTTCTTTTTATCTATAATGTATTCCTCCTCTTTCCTTTATTTCCCTGCCAGCTTCTTATCTGAAACCTAATCCCCTAATCACTTGTGTTTACAAGCAAGGCTGAGGTGACTCAGCGATTGGAGGAGACAAGAAAAAAAGTAAAGGGCAGAAATGACATCACGAGTTAGCCTTTACTGTGGGCAAAAGACATGGCCCCCACCAGGAACAGAATTCTCGTCATTTACTATATAACATTCACTGAAATCAAAACGCGGACAGTATAATACATGTGTTATGTAAGTAGAGCAAGTATTTATCTACTTATATATGTGTTTTTTTTCCCTGGCATAGTATGGCTGATCATACTGCTTTAAAGGACCACTGTAGTGAGAGGGATATGGAGGCTGCCATAATTATTTCCTTTCAAAGAATACCAGTTGCCTGGCACTCCTGCTGGTCTATTTGTCCGAATCACACCAGAATGCAGCTAATCTTGTCAGATCTGACAATGATGACAGAAACACCTGATCTGATCTGTATATGCTTGTTCAGGGTCTGTGGCTAAAAGTATTATACAGTGAACAGAGGTCCTGGCTTCTCCAACTAAAAGCTTGGCTCCACCCCTTCCTGTCACCAAAAAACCAGCAAGTTATTTAATGGGCATGCTTGAAATATACTTGATTTTTGAAAAAAAAAACAGCAGCAAGACCTTCTGTTTCGACAGATTTGTAATAATGGCCCTGATAAGTCAGTAACCCGGCACTATCACAAAGGCATGCCCTGGCATGAAAAAAGAAAAGGCACAAAAGCAAACATAAATGAACGGGAACTCATCAAACATAAATGAACGGGAACTCATAATTAGCTCCGTGATTTTTTTTAAAGAAGAGAGTTTGCTGTGCTCGGAATACATAGCGGACCCGAAGTTGTGTGCCTGGCGTGTTTACGTGCGGAATACAAAAGACCGGCATCTGGGCTGAGTCTAGCGATAGGATCAGGACTCCATTTAGTAACTTGCTGAATTCTATAACTCAAAATTCTGCAATCAGCTGGAAGTGCCGTGATACGATCACCAAAGAAGAAAGCAAGGGGACAAAACGAATGAATTTTATGTAGTCAAATTTAACATTGATTTTTAAATTACAACTCCCTTCTTTTGTTGTTGCTTTAAAGTTAGGCAACGTTCGCGTCGGCGAGACTATAAAGTGTACAACTGCGCTTTTATGATTTACATGTATATGAACAACTTGTACATTCTCTCTTAAAGCCCTTGTCCAGGGACATATTTCTATTAGTCATACGACCTTCCTCGTCCTAACGCTAGGTTATCAATAACACGCTAACATTAAAAATGCTGAGGCCTCTTGCACACTACATGTGATTACGATTTTTTTATACAATACGATTTTTTTTATCCGGTTAAAAAGATGGAGTTTCGTACCACTGTGCCTAACACTAACCTCACTGCCACTACACCGAAGGGCTCTTTCACATCACAGAACGCGTGCACGGACTGATTTTGTGCACGCGTTATGACCTGCAGTGTGAACATCAGGAAGTTGCGGTGCGACGCTGATTAGCGGCGGTAGTTCTAATTCACCCGACGGGAAAACACCGCAGCTGGACGTGACGAAGCTCCTAGATGGAACACTTCGTCTAATGTAAAAGCTAACATGAAAGTCAAATAGACTTTCATGTTACCCTTCTAAACGCATCCTAGGAACGATCCATCAAAATGCACGGATCAGCTCCTAGTGTGCAAGAGCAGCATGGGCGTGCCAGTGGGAGCACGCATATCGGCGATCGTGGCTAGGGCTGTATATCTACGCCCCTGTGCGGGAACTGAAGTCCTGCGGGGTGTAGATTTATTGCCGCAGACTGCAAAAGTGGTTAATTTGGGCGCTGAAGAGATATATAACATTGCTTGTTTCCGTGCCGGTATTTTATCCTCTAACCCCAGCACTGTAGCCAAGCCCCCGGGAGCCAAGTAACCCCCCTCTCAGCTGTAGTATAGCTGAGCACCCAGTACTACAGCTGGCTTAGCCTTGGAGTAGACTCCCCCTACAGGCGAGATGTAAGGTGTGCATTAATAGTTACAGCGAAGCATACTTTGTATGTAAAGTATGCCTCTCACACAAAATGCGACTTTTTCCCTCCAGCGCGATCCAGCTCTTCTAGGATGTGCAACGCCCCAGCATGAAAGTAGCCTTAGATGGCAAACTGTCTTCACAGGTTTACTTTGGTTAACGCACCCTATACTGGCAAATAGAGATGACCAATTAATGTTAACTAGCCGACCCGCGGCGTAGCATACGCCGCATAAGAGGGTAGAGGGCAGGAAGGGAGTATTGGGCACAGCGGCAGGGAGGGGGGTTGGACCCCCCCTCAACTGAGTCCCCCATGTGTGCTCTACCTCCAGCCTAAGCTCAGCAGGAACCCCCCCCCTCACCTGGGTCCCCCATGTGCACTCCCCCTCCTGCTTAAGCACAGTAGCAGCCGCCACTATTAGTAAGAGGCAGCGGGCGGGGATGACTCACCTCTTCCGTGTTCCATCGTGCGTTCCACTGTCGTCACTTCCTGCAATGCCGCACACTGTATTGGTGTAATTTGCCTTTTTAAAACAGAAGGAAATCTGCAATAATTCAGCTTTAAGTGAACATTTGTGGTTACCCACAATGCACTGCTACTAAATATGCAAATTACCCCTTTTCCCCCTTGGTAAGCCAAGCAAGCATCCAGAGTTGCTGGTGTATAGCAAGCATATAGCTTTACATTTTACACAGTCATATCAAACCTACATGTAGACAGCCTGTTTCAGACTTTTGGTCCGCATCAGTACATGGCAGGGATTGATACGGCTGTATGAGATAGGGCTTGGACCAGTACAACAGAGTAACCAAGCAGCTCAGGGTGACCCAAACCACTCGGAATGTATAGGGGGATAAAAGGGACCAAAAAGACCTCCTACTAAAAAAAGCAAAGCTTGATGTAATTTGCCTTCCTAAAACAGAAGGAAATGTGCAATAATTCAGCTATAAGTGAACATTTGTGGTTACCCACAATGCACTGCTACTAAATATGCAAATAATTCCTTTTCACCCTTGATAAGTCAAGCAAGCCTATAGCTTTAAGTTTTACACAGTCATATCAAACCCACACGTGACAGCCTGTTTCAGACTTTTGGTCCTCATCAGTACATTGCTTGGTAAGTCAGGCAAGCATATAGCTTTAAATTTTACACAGTCATATCAAACCCACATGTAGACAGCCTGTTTCAGACTTTTGGTCCTCATCAGTACATGGCAGGGATTGATACGGCTGTATGAGATAGGGCTTGGACCAGTACAACAGAGTAACCAAGCAGCTCAGGGTGACCCAAACTACTAAGAATGTATAGGATGATAAAAGAGACCAAAAAGCCCTCCTACTAAAAAAAGCAAAGCTTGGTGTAATTTTCCTTCTTAAAACAGAAGCAAATCTGCAATAATTCAGCTATAAGTGAACATTTGTGGTTACCCACAATGCACTGCTACTGAATATGCAAATTATCCCTCTTTGCCCTTGGTTTGATATGACACTACTTCTTGCTTGGACCAGCCCCTTCTTCTTGCTTGGACCGGCCCTGGGGGCAGGGCGCTACTTCTTCTTCTTGTTTGAAGGTTGAGGCACTTACTCTATTATATAATTACTATTCCCCCTCCAGGCCGCCATGGATAGTGGGGGAATGATATAATTCGGCTTCCAGCGATTGCTGGAGGTCGAATTATTGTGTTTTTTAAGCAACTTCGGCTCCGTCTTCTGACGGCGCCGACGTTACTCACTGAGCGCCGCTATAGACTGATTCCCATTACAGTCTATTGCGGCACTCGCTGCGCCCAAATCTAGCAGTGCTGAAAAGCACTGCTCCACGACCGCTTTGCGGTATTGGTTTTTTGACCCTGCATAGTTTGACATGCGAAAGCAAATGCATATTTGCATGAGCATTGCCTCATGAATAGTCAATTAGGCCAGATTTGCAAAGCCAGACTTGCTAGGGTTAAGCCTCCTTTCCACAGACTGTTGATAGGCAGTGAAATGCCTCTCAAACTCTCTTAACTGCTCACTGCTGCCTAGTAACTGCTTGTTGCTGCCTGATAACTGCTTGTTGCTGCCTGATAACTTCTTACTTGTGCCTGGTAACTGCTTGCTGAGCACACAGCTCAACAGTCCGTGGAAAGGAGGCATCAAACTTGGTCTTTGAGCACGCATACATTTTCTCATGCAAAGTACTTCTTCTTCTTGCTGGAAGGTTGAGGCCCTTATTCAATTATGAATAGCCAATTAGGCCAGATTTGCAAACCCAGACTTGCTAGGGTTAGGCCTCCTTTCCACGGACTGTTAATAGGCAGTGAAATGCCTCTCAAACTCTCTCAACTGCTCACTGCTGCCTAGTAACTGCTCACTGCTGCCTGGTAACTGCTCACTGCTGCCTAGTAACTGCTTGTTTCTGCCTGATAACTGCTTGTTGCTGCCTGATAACTTCTTACCTGTGCCTGGTAACTGCTTGCTGAGCACACAGCTCAACAGTCCGTGGAAAGGAGGCCGCAAACTTGGTCTTTGAGCACGCATACATTTTCTCATGCAAAGTACTTCTTCTTCTTGCTGGACGGTTGAGGCACTTACTGAATTATATATATAGATAGTAGCGCCTGGCATGCAGACTGAATGCAAATTGTGTGTAGTGTGGAATTGAGACAATCACATGTACTTTCTTCAGTTTTGATTGGCCCAAGTCCAAACTGCATGCTTTTAACCATCTCTATGAATATCCAAGGCATTTAAAGGGACCCTGACCCTGATAAAATTTGGATTTAACTGGGGCTTCCTCTAGCTCAGGGTTGTCAAACTCAAATACAAAGTGGGCCGAAATTGTACACTGGGACCAAGTCGTGGGCCAACCTCAATGTCTACTGGCCACCTTCCTCCCTAATAAGTAGGGATGATCGGAACCAGCAAATTCCGTTCAGCCGGAAATCACGGATTCCATCTGTGTTTAATTCCGTCGCAATGAAAATTCTCTCTCTCTCTCTCTCTCTCTCTCTCTCTCTCTCTCTCTCTCTCTCTCTCTCTCTCTCTCTCTCTCTCTCTCTCTCTCTCTCTCTCTCTCTCTCTCTCTCTCTCTCTCTCTCTCTCTCTCTCTCTCTCTCTCTCTCTCTCTCTCTCTCTCTCTCTCTCTCTCTCTCTCTCTCTCTCTCTCCCTCCTCCTCCTCCTCCTCCTCCTCCTCCGTTCCGACCACCGGAATCGGAATTTCCCTAATTCCGGCCGGAATTGCGGTATTAACAATTCTGCGGAATCCAGTGAGCATCCCTACTTCTAAGGTTCCCTATTGTCTAATGCCCCCCCCCCTACAACCCCTATACAGTTCCCTGGTGTCTAGAAGTCCCCACCCTCCCCTTTACAGTTCCCTGGTGTTTAGTGCTTTCCCCCTACCTCCCCATATGGCTTCCCTTGTGTTCTAGGGCTTCACCTCCAATATAGCTTCCCTGGTTGTGTAGAGTGGGCCAAACATAATGCAAAGTGGGAAAACCCTTTGAGGGCCAAATTTGGCCCGGTGCCGGAATTCAACATGTATGCTCTAGCCCCCCGTAGCCTGCGAGGTCCCCCGGCATCCTCTTCTGCTCTTCCTTGGACTCGCAGGTGGCTCCGGTAATCTGCGACTTCGGGTGAAATGGCACATGTGCGTGTGCACCTGTCGCTTTATCACCACCTCCATGAAGTATGAGGTTCAGCAGATATCGAATACTATGAACAGATTGGCCTCAATTCTGGTAGCTATGTGATTGTTGCTGGTTTTTGTAGCTAAAATACCTCATGAGATATTTTCCTCTTTTTAAGCAATTCTGAAAGATTTTTCTCCATTTCCGAACATGAGGTAAAACATGAGGTAAATGCAGAAAGTGAGGTAAAACATGAGGTATTTCAGCAGGAAGCATGCAGTAAATCTATAAGGCCTGAAACACACCAGAGGAGTTTTTCTGAGCGTTTTGAGTTTTTAAATCTGCTGCTAATGTTATCCTATGTGTCTGTGCACACTGGAGCAATGAGGTTTTGTAAAAAAAACCCATAGCATTACATTGGGAAGAGCTTTTAGAGGTTTCAAAAGCTCTTCCCAATGTAATGCTATGGGTTTTTTTTACAAAACCTCATTGCTCCAGTGTGCACAGACACATAGGATAACATTAGCAGCAGATTTAAAAACTCAAAACGCTCAGAAAAACTCCTCTGGTGTGTTTCAGGCCTAATAGTAGTCTTTAATTGTCTTCCATAAGTTAGGATAGTCTTTGGAAGATGTTTTTTTTTTGAGGGGGGAAGGTGTATTTGATTATGTAGCAACCTATGAAAGGTATATTTTTAGGAATCCCTTATAAAAAAAAAAAATCCAGTAAATATTTGGATTTTTATTTCTACTATTCTTTTCTATTACACAGCCTGAATAGGAACGACACTAAAACAGCAAGAGGAACTTCACTAAAAACTGCAAAATGCATACAAATTGACTTTACCTCCAGGTACAGGCAGGTCTTAGGCTCCCTGCACACTGCAAATCCGATTTCCGATTCTGATTTTCCCTGAATACTATCAACAGAAAAACGCAAAAAAAATGCAGCATTCAGTAACGATTAAAAATTTGAAGTCGGAATCGCATGTAAAAAACTTAAAAATCGGAATTGGTTTTGCATGCAGTGTGCAGGGAGTTTAAACTGATGGGTAAATTATGTGCCCCCTAATTTCCATAAGAATAGCTATTTCTGGTGAAATGAATGAAAATTACCTCATCAATTACCTCATAATTTACCTCACGAGGTAAAACATTTCTAAAATCTACCAGAATTGCTAAATGTCATTACCTGATGAGGTAATATGGGACACAGAGGCTTGTTACCTTACCCCCTATGCCGAGCAGCTCTTCCAGTGTCGTTACCCCAGGGGGGTCACAAAAACAAAACTAAATGATTGCAGGGCTCAGGAGCGGCGTGGATGGCAGCTACCTGATCCGCCGAGCCCACCAGAACAGGTAGCATTGATCGTTGTTCAATTTTCATCCCCACCTCAGGTTCCCTTTAAATAAGCATTGGAGAAAATACAACACTGGTGACTGGCTTTGTACTCCTTGAGCTTTCAAAATTTAAAGGGCCACTCCAGTGAAAAAAAAAGCAAGGAGTTAAAATCTGACAAAATCGACCAGTTTTGGATTAATCCATCTCCTCATTGGGGATTCTTGAGGTTTTCTTTGTTTTTAAAAGCATTTCCTGAACGGCAGGGGCTACGGCTAAAAGTATCAGAGGCAGAGGATCAGCAGGACAGCCAGGCAACTGGTATTTCCTAAAAGGAAGTAAATATGTCAGCCTCTATATACCTCTCACTATAGTTGCCCTTTAAAGAGGAACTGTCGCGAAAATCTTAAAATTTAAAACACATACAAATAAGAAGTACATTTCTTCCATAGTAAAATGAGCCATAAATTACTTTTCTCTTATGTTCCTGTCACTTACAGTGAGTATTAGTAATCTGACATTACTGACAGGTTTTGGGCTAGTCCACCTCTCCGTAGGGGATTCTCAACATGGCCTTTATTCTTTATAAAGACATTCCCTGAAAAAGATTTATACAGTGATACTGGCCAGCCTCCCTGCTTGCTGCACACTTTTTTTGGTGGTTGGACGGAGCAACTGCCACTCACTAAGTGCTTTTTGAATTAAAGAAAACCCTGAGAACCCCCCATGGGAAGATGGGCTAGTCCAAAAAATCTGTTGGTATTGTCAGATTTCTACTACTTACTGTAAGTGACAGCAACATAGGAGAAAAGTAATTTATGGCTCATTTTACTCTGGAAGAAACGCACTTCTTATTTGTACATGTTTACATGTATTTAAAATTTTACGATTTTCGCGACAGAGGTCCTTTAAGGAAATGCTTTTGAAAACACAGAAAACCCTGGGAATCACCCATGAGGAAACGGACTAATCCAAATCCTGTTGGTTCTGTCAGACTTTAACTGCTTACTTTTTTTTTTCTGGTGTGGTCTTTTGAGGTGTGTACCAAGCTTTACAGTTGCAGAAGCCAAGTGGCTGCTGGTTTATTAATCAGCTATTGGGTTAAATTACATCCATTTCAAAGCCATGGAAAATTTGCGCCATGTTAAAGTTAGTCTGGGAGGTGTACAGCACAGTATGGCGTGTAGGAATAGCACAATACCCGTTCTGCCCAGCTTCCAGTGCTCTGGAGTGCCAGCAGAGATTTACAAAAATCAGATAAAAAAATGGATCACATGTTGTTTTTCAGTTCGTTTTTTTTTTTCTTCTTTTTTTTTTTTTTGTAACATAAGAGCTTTTATCAAACGCTCGGCCGCCCCTCCCTGCACCATTCAGAGCTCTCAATCACTCTCCTTATAAACATTGAATAATCGCCCACTGCCAAATTGCTTCTCCAGTCTGGACATATAGTGCTTGTCTGGTCTATCATTGTTTTCTTGTCTGGCCGCTGCAAGCAGCGCTTCTCAGATGTCACAGATCTCTTATTTTATACCAGACATGCTAAAATGCTCAAATCATTGATTTCAATCTCTTCCACAAACCCTCTTCTTGCCTTTCAACTTTTTTTTTTCTTTTTGTTTCATTTTGTGAGCATTGCCAATAGCTCTAGACACAACACTCGACTTGCCTGATTTTAGAGACCAGTTAAACGTGGCGAATGGAACCCAAATTTTAAAGTGCAGTTCCTTTTTTTTAATTTTTAAAACCTAATGCATGCATTTGAAAGATAAACCTTGCAGTTTAATTTTTATAAAAAATGTCCTTTCCAGTTTAGTTGGCAATGAGGTATGATTTTCTAGACACACTGAGGGCCCTTTCACTCTAGGCCTCTTTCTTTGCATTGCCTTACCCTTTCTGCAAGCCGGGTAACGCCTAAGCAAAGAAAATCTATAGGGCCCAGTACATTTATACCGTTATGTCGTGTTGTGCCAGAAGTGCCCGATTCTGCGATGACCCGCCGCAAAGTTACATAGTTACATAGTTACTTTGGTTGAAAAAAGACATACGTCCATCGAGTTCAACCAGTACAAAGTACAACTCCAGCCTGCTCCCTCACATATCCCTGTTGATCCAGAGGAAGGCGAAAAAACCCTTACAAGGTAAAAATTCCTTCCCGACTCCAGATGGCAATCAGATAAAATCCCTGGATCAACATCATTGGCATTACCTAGTAATTGTAGCCATGGATGTCATTCAACGCAAGGAAAGCATCTAAGCCCCCTTTAAATGCAGGTATAGAGTTTGCCATAACGACTTCCTGTGGCAATGCATTCCACATCTTAATCACTCTTACTGTAAAGAACCCTTTCCTAAATAAATGGCTAAAACGTTTTTCCTCCATGCGCAGATCATGTCCTCTAGTCCTTTGAGAAGGCCTAGGGACAAAAAGCTCATCCGCCAAGCTATTATATTGCCCTCTGATGTATTTATACATGTTAATTAGATCTCCTCTAAGGCGTCTTTTCTCTAGACTAAATAAACCCAGTTTATCTAACCTTTCTTGGTAAGTGAGACCTTCCATCCCACGTATCAATTTTGTTGCTCGTCTCTGCACCTGCTCTAGAACTGCAATATCTTTTTTGTAATGTGGTGCCCAGAACTGAATTCCATATTCCAGATGTGGCCTTACTAGAGAGTTAAACAGGGGCAATATTATGCTAGCATCTCGAGTTTTTATTTCCCTTTTAATGCATCCCAAAATTTTGTTAGCTTTAGCTGCAGCGGCTTGGCATTGAGTACGATTATTTAACTTGTTGTCGATGAGTACTCCTAAGTCCTTCTCCAAGTTTGATGTCCCCAACTGTATCCCATTTATTTTGTATGGTGTTAGACCATTGGTACGACCAAAATGCATGACTTTACATGACTTTACAAGTGAACAGCGTGTTACCGTCAGACTTCCGGGTGATGCAGCAAATCCTCTCTGTTCTAAAAGATACGCAACAACATAATAACTTTTACACAAAAAAACATTTCTTTGTTACAGCTGATAAAACTCCTAAAATAAATCTGCAGTGTGTCTACTTCCTGATTCATGGAAGCAGGCATATTGTTAAAGAAACACTATTAAGCCAAGTGTTCTAAAATGATAATGTACAAATATTACCTAAGTAGCTGTGTAAACATTTCCTACTTTTCATGTTAAATATCAGAGGCAAAAGCTGTAGTTCACTGTGTGTAGATTTTAGCTACGTTTGGAATGTCTCAATTGCATAGGTGAATCTCTGCAGTCTGACAGTGTAATATTGATGCAGAGTTATCTTAAAAGCCTGTCAGGTGTTATGTTTCACACACACAATTACAAATGTTTATGTTACACATAAGATACATTTCCTCTGCACTCTGCAGAGAGCTCAGTCAGACACACAGGCAGAGCTCTCTCTCTCTCACACACACACAGAGTTAACAGATGCACTGTGAAGGGATCCCCCCTCCCCCCATGGCTCGTTCAGCCATTACAATTGTGTTTAGAAAAGTGTGAAAGGAATTAGGAAGTAAACAAAGAGATACAAATTCAAATGTATACACCAGTACTTAGCAGCACTTTCCAAACTATTCCTATCATAAACATGTTAATCAATAGTGTTCCTTTAACACTCTGTGTTTTCAAATGAGCTTTTCTGCCATCTCTGCTGTGGCAGAGGGGAGAGCTCAAATTACAACTTGTGATTAGACATAAATGAGGGGGAATTAAACAGGCTAAACTCTCTAAATACATACAGGATGCACTTCTCTAGGTTTTCCTTCTGTCCTGTGGAAGAGTTCAGGTCCACTTTAAATATGTTGGCGGTGCACATGTGCAGAACGACACAAATACGATGGGGAAGCCGGTAATCCCAGTGACGTCCTTCCTGTCCAGCAGGCGTGTCTTTTTTATTTCTCAATTTATATGTCAAAACAGCATAGCATGGCAATTGTTTTAGGGCTACATAGGGTCCCAGTACAGTGCAGACGTATAAGCATGTTATATGTCTGCACTGTTCTGAGGAAGGGGACCCTATGTGGCCCTAAAACAATTGTCAAGCTATGGTGTTTTGACACATAAATTGAGAAATAAAAAGATGCGCTATGCTCTCTGAGAAGCTGGTGTGCTAGCCAGTTCTTTTGACTACCTGCTTGATATGGAATGTTGCTTTGCATCCGTGGTTAGTCACCCAAACTGACTTGGTAAGGTATGCCGTTCCTCATCTTCCTACTTCTCCTGTCCAGCAGGGAGTACGTCAGTGGGCGGCAAAGGGCATGCAGGGGGAGGGGCGGTGCTATGCATATGACCCTGTTGGGACACATGAATGTAGTTTTTGGCAGTGTGATGCGATGGGCGTTCAGCTGTGGCGATAGTTCATATTTTAGGGATCATTCACACCGGTGGAGATTTTGCCGCAATTATTCCGCAGTTGCGTCATACTTGCAAATCCAAAAGCTGCATGCAGCATTTCAGGAGCGATTCTCTTCAATTGCAGCCAAAGCACTGTGATTTTGCCTTAATTTTAAGTGTGACACAGCCTTTGATTTTTAAACCTCCATTTACCGCTGCACTGATTCATGCAGGTAGGACTGCTAAGAGCTAGTGATATTGACCACTGAGGGGTTTTTACCCCTTTAGGACCAGAGCAATTTTTACCTGTCAGCGCTCCTCCCATTCTTTCGCCAATAACTTAATAACTACTAATCACAACAAAATGATCTATCTCTTGTTTTTTTGCCACCAATTAGGCTTTCTTTGGGAGGTACATAATGCTAAGAATTGTTTTATTCTAAAAACATTTTAATTGGTATAATAAGAAAAAAATAAAAAAAAATCATTATTTCTCAGTTTTTGGCCATTTATAGTGTTAAAATAACACATTTTATTTGCCGTTTGTCCCAGTTATTGCAACGTTTAAAAAATGTCCCTAGTACAATGTATGGTGCCAATATTTTATTTGGAAATAAAGGTGCATTTTTTTCAGTTTCGCATCCATTACTAATTACAAGCCAGTAAATTAAAAATTAATAGTAATATACCCTCTTGACATTAATATTAAAAAAGTTCAGTCCCTAACTACTTATGTATTTTTTTTAATTTTCCTATACACACAAAAAAAAAGGGTTTGGGTACTTTGGGAGGGTGAAGACGGGAGCGCGCGGCAGCCACCCGCCGCTGAAGACTTATTTTCATGGCCCTGGTACTTCAATTAAAGTTTTGCCGGCCCGTGAATATACTGCACAAGATGCAATAAGTCGTTAAAGGGAACCTGAGATGGGAGTGATATGCAGACTGCCTTATTTATTTCCTTTTTAAACAATGCAAGTTACCTGGCAGTCCTCCTGATCAAGTGTCTACTTTTAGGGCCCGTTTCCACTATCGCGGTTTCCACCGCGATTCCGCAGAGTTTCCCCGCACATGAATCGCACGGGGAAACTCTGCCATAGGGGATAGCGGCGCCGCGGCCGAATCGCTTGCGGGAGCGATTCGGCCGGAACCACCCGCAGAATTCGCGGCGGAGGTTGCGAATCCCATAGCCGTGCATGGCACGGCTCATGGGATTCGCCTGCGATCCCGCCCACCCGCTCAGTGCCGGCGTGCGTCTGTGAGACGCACGCCGCACTAGTGGAAACGAGCCCTCAGTCATAGACTCTGAACAAGCATGCAGATCAAGTGCCCTGATCATGGGGCCCCATAGCAAAACTTTCATGGGGCTCTCAGATGAAGGCACTCTTAAGCAATGTCACCTACCCTATGGGTATGAGTTATTTAGAAATTGTACTTTAAAGGAGAACAGAGGCGCCAACAGGATAAAACGGACTACAAAATTTTAAAAATATCACAGGAGGAAGTGGTGGACTTACCTCCCCGAAGCAGACATGAAACTGTCGTTTATTCAAAACAGAAACATTTATTATATACTCCAAATAGACAAAAGCAACGCGTTTCGCATGTACAATCCTGCTTCTTCAGGCAATAACGGTAAGGAGTACACAACAGTGTTGTCTCTAGATCACGCTCAACGCCTCTGTCTCTGCAGAAATTGGGCACTGAGACAAAGTCAGAGGGCGGAGAAATACAAGAAAGGTAATGGTGAATACATTAAGTACTACCTCGGCCCCCTCGGCTCCAGGGCTCCATAGCAGCGGCTATGGCTATTGCTACGCCCCTGAGTCCAGCCATGCCCCTTCCCTCCCCATTCCATGCCTTCTTATCTCTGCCATGTCCCTCATGTGCCTGGCGCCCCTCCTCCTGACTCCTCAGTAATGTCATCAGCAGGTCTCTGGGCCAACTCTGTTTAACCACTTCGTCCACAGGTCAGTAGATATACGTCCTCTGGGACTTCATTTAAGCCACAGATCAGTAGATATACGTCCTCTAGAACTTCATCTAAGCCACAGGTCAGTAGATATACGTCCTCTGGGACTTCATCTAAGCCACGAGTCAGTAGATATACATCTTGTAGCTGAAGCTGTGCTGTGCAGGATTGGGCATTGCTCCTGTGCACATTTCTGGCACTATCTGATGCAGCACTAATTGGTGAATGGGAATATAGGTTTCCTGAGCTAATGAGATTGATTTTTACTATTAAAAATACTTTTATTTTCTCAATCATAGTGAAAAACACACTCTGTAGCATAATTTCAGAATCAAATATCTTCACCATAAATTGTGACCGGAACATAATCTAAGTTTTGTGATAAGTAGTAAGAATAGCCAAACAAAATTTGAGTTTTTTATGTACAGTAGCACTTTTTATTTTTAAACTGGAATTGGTAAAACTGAGAAATACATGTTTTTCCTATTTTTTTCTTTGTTTTCCCATTCAAATTAAAAGAAAACAAAATAGTTTGAGGGAAAAAATGGCATACAATGAAAGCCTAGTTTGTCTGGAAAAAAACAATATATATTTCATTTCTGTGTCATAAGTAGGGATAAAGTTATTTCTGATTAAATAGGGACATAGCTAAACTGTCAAAACTGCTCTGGTCAATACGTTGAAAACAAGGTCTGGATGCGATGTGGTTAAAGGATACCCGAAGTGACATGTGACATGATGAGATAGACATGTGCATATACAGTGCCTAGCACACAAATTACTATGCTGTGTTCCTTTTTTTCTTTCTCTGCCTGAAAGAGTTAAAGTGTGTAAATGGCTGACTCAGTCCTGACTCTAACAGGAAGTGACTACAGTGTGACCCTCACTGATAAGAAATTCCAACTATAAAACACTTTTCTAGCAGAAAATGGCTTCTGAGAGTAGGATAGAGATAAAAAGGGGAATTGCTTATCAGCGAGGGTCACACTGTAGGCACTTACAGACTGAGTCAGCCACTTACATACCTGATATTTAACTCTTTCAGGCAGAGGAAAAAAAAAAGGAACACAACATAGTTAGTTGTGTGCTAGGCACTGTACATACACATGTCTATCTCATCATGTCACATGTCACTTCGGGTATCCTTTAAGCCTTAAAGGATAAAGTTTAAGGTCTAATGATGTTGATCCAGGGATTTTATCTGATTGCCATCTGGAGTCGGGAAGGAATGTTCCCTTTTGGGGCTAATTGGACCATGCCTTGTAAGGTTTTTTTTGCCTTCCTCTGGATCAACAGGGATATGTGAGGGAGCAGGCTGGTGTTGTACTTTGTACTGGTTGAACTCGATGGACGTATGTCTTTTTTCAACCAAAATAACTATGTAACTATGTAAGGTGTTGCACCAGGGTCCAGCGAAGCCCCATTTGTAACATCAGCCAGTGCTGCTGAGGTAGCAATGCAGCTTCTCATGCAGCTACACTCCCAGTGAGGTAGACAGACTGGCTACAGGGTTACTTAAATACAAATCATTCAATACATAAGCACTTTTACTTACAAGAACAATCTATAAAACAGAGACACCCAAAGGTATAAAATACACAAACTATTTTTTAAAAAAGAAAGTAGCAGCGTGCTTAAAGTGTACCAGAGACGAAAGCTAAAAAAAAAACATACATACCTGGGGGCTTCCTCCAGCCTCCTCCGACCTGATCACTCCCTCAGCGTGGTCCTCCACCTCCTGGATTTTGGTACGGGATCCCGGTATTTTCGGCAAGTCGGTGCAGTGTGTCTGCGTGCGCTCCCCCATCTCGCTCCCATGGCCAGGAGAGTTCTGCACCTGCGTAGTGGTACTGTGCAGGCGCAGGAAGCCCCCATCGGCAGGAGCGCGGCAGGGCAGGTGTGCGTGGCCTGCTGCGCATGCGCAGTAAGCCCTAACTGGCCAAGTGACTGGAACCCCGTGCCGAAAGATCAAGGAGGCAGAGGACAGTGCCAAGGGAGTGATCAGGCCGGAGGGGGCTGGAGGAAGCCCCAGGTAGAAGGGCACTAATGGTCTTATGCAAAGAATAAACAGCTTTATTCTGCTACAACTTTGCAATGCGTTATGCAGGCAAAACCTGCTTCTTCATTCAAAAATATGGAGTGTCTGATAACGGGTCCCTGTGAGCTCAGACCCTTTATCTTTTATGTCTTTGTCTCTATCTCTATATTTTACTTACACAGCTATCAGATATATTACCTAAGGCATAATTGATGTGAAGTCCCAGAAATGAGCTTATAGTGATAATTTTTTTACTTTCTTTTTGTTTAAGGTTACATTAGCTCCGCCCTCCATCCCATGGCTGGGAGTCCACAAAGCACAGGTTCACAGTTCATTGCGAAACGCACTGCTTTTTCATCATTATCATCATCATCATCAAGGGCAAGTCCATGACGCTCTTTAGAGCAATACTACCAACACTGCTCAATCCGAGACCTCCAGCATCCAGGTAATTCATGCTTTTGTTTTCATCTGTGACTAAAGTTTAAACAAAACACCCCTTTGGTGAAATGAAGGTGTAACTACAGCTTCAACATTTTATTTTTGTTTTTTTGCCCTGTGAGGATCAGTTGGAACTCTGGACAGTTTTTTACTGCTGTGTCTGTACCCACCTCCTATTTTGCTGTCACTTAGGGCTGATTCACACTACAAGAGCTTTTTAAATGCTAGAGATTTGAAAAGCTTTTGCTAATGCAATGCTATGGGGGATTTTGACATAATCATATCGCTCCAGTGTGAACACTCACATACAATAACATTAGTTTAAAATCACAAAGAGCTTAGAAAAGCTCTTGTGGTGTGAACAAGCCCTCACAGTAGGTAATAGACACCTGACAGAACTGACAGGTTTTGGACTAGCCCATCTCCTTATGGGAGTTTCTCAGGTTTTTTTTCGTTATTTTCAAAAGCACTTACTGAATGGTAGTTGCTCAGCCCAACTGCTAGAATAGTGTTGCAGACAGGGAGAGGGTGCGGCCTGCATCTCTGTATACATCCTTTCCAGGGAGTGCTTTTGTAAAGAATACATGAAATTCTGTACTGAGAATCCCCCATGAAGTGATGGACTAGTCAAAAGCCCGTCATTTCCGTCAGACTAACTACTATAAGTGACAGCAACATAGAAGAAAAGTAATTTATAGCTCATTTAACTCTGGAAGAAATATACGTCTTATTTGAATGTGTTTACATCTATTTTACATTTTACAATTTCTTGCAATACTGGTCCTTTGAAGAGGAACTGTTGCGAAAATCTTAAAATTTAAAACACATACCAATAAGAAGTACATTTCTTCCAGAGTAAAATGAGCCATAAATGACTTTTCTCCTATGTTGCTGTCACTTACAGCAGGTAGTAGAAATCTGACATTACCGACAGGTTTTGGGTTAGTCCATCTCTCCATAGGGGATTCTCAGCATAGCCTTTATTCTTTATAAAGACACTCCCTGAAAATGATTAATACAAAGATGCTGGCCAGCCTCCCTGCTCACTGTACACTATTTTGGCAGTTGGATGGAGCAACTGCCATTCACTAAGTGCTTTTTCAAATAAAGAAAACTCAGAGAATCCCCCTATGAAAAGATAGGGTAGTCCAAAACCTGTCGGTAATGTCAGATTTCTACTACCTGCTGTAAGTGACAGCAACATAGGAGAAAAGTAATTTATGGCTCATTTTACTCTGGAAGAAATGTACTTCCTATTTGTATGTGTTTTAAATTTTAAGATTTTCGTGGCAGTTCCTCTTTGCTGTCTTCCAATTTGCTGTTTGTGTTTTCTTTGAGGTAATCCACCTTTTGAACTGCTTTTAGATGTTTTATTATCCCTTATATCTGTCTCAGTATATGTGGCAGGGGTAACCCTGCCTGATGGGTTTGCTGCTGTTGCTGACTGGTATATGTGTGTTTTGTGATCTCTTGTGCTTTTCACGTCAGCCAGTGGTAATAGTTTACAGTGTCTCAGGCACATGTGACTGGCTGTATGAGAAAGGGGTTGGTGTTATTCCTTCATCCATTGGCTGGTTCGGACCTTTGGAAATTGCATTGGGGTTACTGGATTTGAGGAAAGGCTTTGGCAATTGTGCTGTGGAAACAGTCAGCAGCTAGAGTCACAGGGCCAGATTCATCAAAGCATTACCGACAGTTTTTTCTTCTAAAACTGTTCTAACCAGCAGAAGAACAGTTCTGCATGATAGTAAGAAACTTCCCAAAGCCTATGTAATAGTGGCAGTTTAGCCTGGATTTCTAGAGCTACACTACTGTTAAGAAAAGTGCAAAACCATTCCTTAACTGCTGTAGATTAAAAAGTGCTCATTAGCAGTTCTATAGATAGTGCAGGCTAGATGTGATTTGTGAAGGGCTCCTCCCCCCTCATTCAGAGCTTGCTGACAGCAGGTGTGTTGGTTACCTCAGCAACAGCAATTCCCCTCACACACTGCACTGCCTGAGAAACCTTCCTAACTCCTAGTCCTTACAGTTTAAGAAGGAATCTGCACTATCTAGTGATTTCTTAGGATGTCTGAGACAGTTCTGCACGGATTTCTGAAAACCTACTAATATTTTGTCCCAGACACTCTTGATAAATCTGGCCCACATAGAATTCATGCTATTACTTTCTTTGTGGAAAAACTAACTCAGATTGCTGTCCGAGTGTCCTTTCTCCTCCTGTCTGACACCAGTTTCCAGCTAGCTTTAGGCTGTCTACCCCCCCTTCTTACCTCAAAGCCCCTCGGGACCCTCTTCCGCATGGCTGTGGCTGGGAGCGCACTGCGTATTCCTAAGACGTCATGCGCATGACGTAGTGACATCACACCCATTCACAGAGCGCTCCTGGCCACTGGTATGCGCTGCAGGATGCGGGCAGCCCGGCCAGCACCTGCGCAGTAAGCCCGACTCCGGTGACCTGGAAGAGGGTCCCAGGGGGATTTGAGGTATGATGGGGGGCTAGATAGTAGAATGGGGGAGAGGTGGGCATCAGGGCATGTGATAGTATATGCCTGCTCTCCCCTGTTTCGCATTGTCGCATCTGGTATCCTTTAAGATATATATAAAATAGCAGTGTCAGGCTTGTCTGGTCAATGACTATAGGTCAGTTGGCAACGGGTAATCCAATAGAGCGTGGTCAGGCTACAGGCAGAGTCGGCACCAGGGAATCAATCTAGAGTAATCGTGGTTAAGATACAAGGCAGAATCGGCAACAGGAGTCAAAAGGTTTTGTGAGCGCATACCCAGCAACAAGCCAAAAGCTAATGCTATCACTGGCGATGTCTGGGGGCGCTCACCATGCTTAAATACAAGGACTAACCAATCAGAAATAAACAAATTAAAAACAACCAATAGAGACTCAGCCTGATCAGCTGACACGCAGCACACACACATGGTTACTGTTTACAGCGGAGCGCGTACTGAGAGTGCGTCCGCCTCCTATCCAATGGAAGCTGAGCGCCAGGCTGCTCTCTAGTGACGTCAGCGGTCTGCCGAGACCAGGAAGCTTGAGCCTCAGCCCGGGTCTCGGCGTTCTGCCGCCATGAATGCCCTGATGATCTTACAAGCAGCTGTTTACTGTCTACTGTTTACTGCTCTCTCCCCGGCATCCAGCTGCAAAGTTCCAGATCCCGGTTTGATGACGTCATCAAGCTGGGACCCGTCATTAGAGGCAGTGCGAGGCTGTATACCGGGCAGAGTGGATGGGCAGTGACAATTGCCTTCTTTCTGCCACCACTTCAGTGATCACTATAATTGGCGGCGATCGTCGTGATCACGTGATCAGGAGCCTATCGCCTTGGCTCCTGATCAGTGAGGGGAAATGTTTCTAGTGGTGGCCCAAGTCACAGAGGGGACCAGAAAGGCTCTGACTTTTTTTTTTCAGCTTTGCATTAAGCGGATAGCACTGCTGTAAATAATGTAAAGTAGACATATACCTTAGCAATCCAGCAATAAAACCGTTAGATACAGATAGACAGTCCCGCATGGTTTTGCAATGTATGTGCTGTTCATGCTGTTTAGAGGATGTTTAGAAAGCTGTGAGGGTTAGTTGGATAGGTGTGGGGGAGGTTTCTCCATTCATACTTTGCTGATTCTCTTATGGGAAAAAAAAATCATATCTGGACTTACTAACTTGTTAAAGCGCCACAGCATTTATTTCATAGTTTAGCAACTCCAGGGGCTAATTTTAGTGTGCTGTCCATATTTTACACTTTAAAGGACAACTGTAACCTCCTAAAAAAATTAGATACTCGCCTACCTTAGAGGAGGGAAACCTCTGGATCCCTGAAGTTGGCTATTAACATTACAATTCTCTGGACGATTGACTGTCTGATTTTCTTGGGCCCGCTGCTATCCAATTTGATTAGATTAATGGCATTGTTCTTTCAGTATCTCTTTTTTTAGAGGTCATGGTTGACCTTTAAGTATGCATTCAGACTTATATTGCTGTCTATGCTGTTATAAGGCTCTCTGTAGGGGTACCACTATTGGCATGGTCAGACAGTGAAGGAAAAGCACCTCATTGGATTAAAAGCAACAGCGAACAGCTGACAGAGGTCGTAACCTTTGGACACATGCTCCTGAGGAAGTGCCACTTCATGCCACGATAGAGGCGGATCCATTGGGACTGCATCCTTTCTGCCACTGAGTTAAACAATACCAGTTGCCTGACTGTCTTGCTGATCTATTTGGCTGCAGTAGTGTCTGAATCACACACCTGAAACAAGCATGCAGCTAATCCTGTCACACTTCAGCCAGAAAGCATCTGCATGCTTGTTTAGGATTTATGGCTAAAAGGATCAGCAGGGCTGTGGAGTCAGAGTCAGAGTAATTTTGGGTACCTGGAGTTGAGTTCATAAACTGTGGAGTCGGATGGTTTTTGTACTGACTCCACAGCCCTGGGAGTTTCACCACAATATCAGCCATATAGATGTCCTGGATTATGTATTATGGAAAAGGTAAAGTTTCCTTGTGGGAAAGGGGGTATCATCTACTGATTAGGACGAAGTTCAGTCCTGGATAAAAGTTCCTCTAATGCTGGGCATACACGGGTCAATCCGGCAGCCGATTAGCCGCCGGATCAATTCCCGCTCGTCCGCCGGCGCTCCTTATCATCCGCTCGATTCCCCGCTGTTGTCCGCCGGCGGGGATCGAGTGGGGAATCTATCCCGCAGGTCATCGGACCTGTCGGATATTATCAATCGAGCCATCCACTAGCAATCGCAATCACATCATTAATTCTGTTATGCGATTGCGATTTGCGATTTTCATTTGCATTGCATTATCATTGTAAAAATCACTCCAGCAAGCGATTGCGATTTGCGATTTCCAAATCGAATCACTGCAGTGGAAAGTACTTCTCGTGATTTCTATGATAAAGTAACAACCCTAGCGATTCAAAAATCACTAGCGATTTGCGATTCAGCAATCGCAATCGCTCTAGTGGAAAAGGGCCCTTAGGCTTGGTTCACATTAGCTTTTGTCAACGGAACCGGCCGTACGGTTCCGTTGTCCGTTCCGCTGGACAAAAAATGCAGCAGGCCCCAATTTTCCGGACCGTTTCGCTCAGCGGAATGGAAACGGAAGGTTTTACAGCTACATAGGAACAAATAGAAAACGGACAGTTTTTACCCGATCCTGATGGCCGGATTCTTATGGCGGGTGTGAACCGGGCCTTACCGCCAGCCCAACAGAAGTTTTAACTCATTTATGTTCTATTTTAAAGTGAAGACATTTTAGCCTTTGGTGGAGGGCAGTGTCCACAAGGGAAGCCATTACATTAGGTGATCAGAGGGGCCTGTATTTCAGGACACACAACTACCGCACATTCTTGCTCCTGCCCTGATGGAAGTTATGAGGAGTGGCTGGAGTTGAGTCATTGTGAAGCGGCTTTCAGAGATTCCTGTGACTGTGTGAGGAGTTGGAGGAGGCAGAGAATTCCTTTGTGTCTTGGATCACATCCTATCTGTGCCTCCCACAATGTCACAATCAGGATCGCTGCACACAAGGCGATGGTTTGGTTATTTCTAATGAAAACAGAGGGAGATAACGCTGCTATAAAAAAGAAAAAAGGATTCTGAACACAATTTCCTTCCTTACAACATGAATATACCATTGTTTATTCTTCCAGGGGAAACGGAAAGTACCTTGAAAGTGCTCACTTGGAGCCTGAATTCAGGTGAATGTGGAGTTGTGTTTTTTTTTGTTTTGTTTTTCTTTTTTAATAAAAAATACCAGTCGCTGGCATATAATGCTAATCTTATGGTTTCGGTAGTATATGGATCACACCAGGAACAAGCATGCGACAAGAGGAGTCATACCTGGAACAAGCATGCAGCCAGCGGAATCACACCTGGAACAAGCATGCAGCCAGCGGAATCACACCTGGAACAAGCATGCCGCCAGCGGGGGTCACACCTGGAATAAGCATGCAGCCAGCAGAGGCACACCTGGAACAAGCATGCAGCCAGCGGAGTCACACCTGGGCAAGCATGCAGCCAGCAGAGTCACACCTGGAACAAGCATGCAGCCAGCAGAGTCACACCTGGAACAAGCATGCAGCCAGCAGAGTCACACCTGAAACAAGCATGCAGCCAGCGGAGTCACACCTGGGCAAGCATGCAGCCAGCAGAGTCACACCTGGAACAAGCATGCAGCCAGCAGAGGCACACCTGGAACAAGCATGCAGCCAGCGGAGTCACACCTGGGCAAGCATGCAGCCAGCAGAGTCACACCTGGAACAAGCATGCAGCCAGCAGAGTCACACCTGGAACAAGCATGCAGCCAGCAGAGTCACACCTGAAACAAGCATGCAGCCAGCGGAGTCACACCTGGAACAAGCATTCAGGCAGCGGAGTCACACCTGGCACAAGCATGCAGCCAGCGGAGTGACACCTGGAACAAGCGTGCAGCCAGCGGTGTTACACCTGGCACAAGCGTGCAGCCAGCGGTGTTACACCTGGAACAAGCATGCAGCCAGCAGAGGAACACCTGGAACAAGCATTCAGCCAGCGGAGCCACACCTGGAACAAGCATGCTGCCAGCAGAGTCCCACCTGGAACAAGCATGCAGCCAGCGGAGTGACACCTGGCACAAGCGTGCAGCCAGCGGTGTTACACCTGGACAAGCATGCAGCCAGCAGAGGCACACCTGGAACAAGCATGCAGCCAGCAGAGGCACACCTGGAACAAGCATTCAACCAGCGGAGTCACACCTGGAACAAGCATGCAGCCAGCAGAGTCACACCTGGAACAAGCATGCAGCCAGCAGAGTCACACCTGGCACAAGCATGCATCCAGTGGGAGTCACCCCTGGAACAAGCATGCATCCAGTGGGAGTCACCCCTGGAACAAGCATGCCGCCAGCGGAGTCACACCTGGAACAAGCATGCCGCCAGCAGAGTCCCATCTGGAACAAGCATGCAGCCAGCGGATTGACACCTGGAACAAGCATGCCGCCAGCAGAGTCACACCTGGAACAAGCATGCCGCCAGCGGAGTCACACCTGGAACAAGCATGTAGCCAGCGGAGTGACACATGGAACACTGATGACTCTAGGTGCCCAAAATTGCTCTGACTCCTTAGTCTAATCCTTATCAGGACTGTGGAGTTGGTACAAAAATTATCCAACTCCGACTTCAGTTTATTGAAACCACCGACTCCGACTCCACAGCCCTGAAAACTCCTCCCACACTGTGAGGTCAGGGCCATGCAAACTTTGTTGCATGGTGGGAAATAACAGCTGTTTCCAACTGCAAGCAAGCAGTAGCTCCCTCTGCAAAAGATTTGAAAGACTTTGAATGAGGGACAATCGCCAGTGCAAGAAGAGCTGGTGGAAGCATCACTGAAACAATGACTCTTTTAGGATATTTTCACACAGCAGTATCTCTGGTGTTTAGAGAGAGGAAAAAAAAAACTTCAAGCGAGGCCTATTCTGGTCAAAAAAGGCTGGTGAATGAGAGGGGGTTGGACGACGAATATTGCCCATAGTCCACATCAACAGAATGGCAACAAATTATAGCTGAATTCATTGCAGGTGCATCACAAAGCATATCACAACGTACAACAAGACGGACTTTGCAAAGGATGGGCTTTAGCAGCAGGAGATCATCAAGAGTGTCTTTAGTATCACTGAAAAATAGGAAAAGACGCCTGTTGTGGGCCCTTGCCACCGTGCTCGATAGGTCTCAAATTGGTTTGAGGAACATTAATCCGAGTTTAACTAGCTTCCAAGGCCAGCTCAGCTCTTGACCTCAAAACTACTGAGCATTTGTAGGATAAAGTCTACAGATAACTTCAAAGCTTGGAAACGCCACCATCCAATCTCACCCAACAATCTTGTTGAGTCCATGCCAAGAAGAATGTCGGCTGTGATCAGAGCTAAAGGTGGACCAACTCGTTATTATAGGGTGTCTCTTATTTTTTGGCCACTCTTTGTAAAGGTGTGATGAAGGTAATTCAATTGTGGGTTAAAGCTGGGCACACAGCTGCAATATTCGTCGCCTAGAATTATCTTTTTGGATTATTTGGGGAGAAGTTTTTGAACTGGCACAGTCTAGCAGCCTGCTCTATTTTATTATCGAGAAGGACGCACGTGCAGCAGCAATGCAGCAGTAACAGCCTTTGAAGTTCCTGCAGACCAAAGAGACACCAAGCAAGGCAATCCATGCTGGTGGAGCCCTGTAGAGGAGGCCAGTGGTTTGGGGGTCACTAGAACAATCACTTCTGGTCTTTTCAGCCAAGGAAAGTAAAGTACAGAAGCTTTATATAGAATACACTATCTGCATGGATTTTGTATGTTCTCTTTTTTAGGTTAGGCCCCACAGAGGGGCAGTGAGCGACGTGATTGGTCCAGCATTCATACTCTGTGCAGAATGGTTGTGGTATGAGATACAGCACATAGCGTCCGATATGCAAGAACATCAGGCATTATGCTGTGATTGAGGCACTACTGCAGCCAAATAGATGAGCAGGGCTGCCAGGCAACTGGTATTGTTTAAAAGGAAATAGATATGGCAGCCGCCATATGTCTCACCTCGGGTCACTTTTAAGCCGTTCATATTTACTCCATTCCCAGTCCATCAAAAAACAGGACCGCGGGCAAATGAACTGAGCCCAAGTAAAATGTCTGACATTCCCGTTACCGCAGTGCGTTCTGGCACGGTGCCCTGTCACACCACTGCACACATTTTGTATTTACGCACGCGTTTCTGAAGTCGCAGGGTCAAAGCTACAATGGATGACCACCTATTGCAATGTAACAGATGGACTAAGGGTCCCTTCACACTATGTCATCACAGAGCAGATGCAATGGTATTCCTGTTGGGCTATCACATTGATTGCGTTGTGATGCAGTGGTTTCTGTAGGGATAGCACACTGCATGCAGTGTGTTTACAGTAGCAGTGAGGCATACTTTCACTGTACTCTATGCCTCAGTGGGCTTGCTGCACTAAAGTATGTTAAAGTTGCCTGGGTTGTTCTGGGCACCACAATACAGGAAAGATATTGCAGTCTTAGAGCAGGTGCAGAGACGAGCAACAAAATTGATACGTGGGATGGAAGGTCTCACTTACCAAGAAAGGTTAGATAACCTGGGTTTATTTAGTCTAGAGAAAAGACGCCTCAGATTTTTTCAAGCACCCGTCATTTGGACGTCCTCTAGTCCTTTGAGAAGGACTGGCGGATCGTTCAATTCCAGTCTTATCAGCTAAACGATGGACTGTACACATATCCGATTTGACGTCCGGACGACTGAACAACCGGACGTCCAAACGACGGGTCATTTGAAAAAATCAGATGGGTGTACGAGCCTTTAGAGGGGATCTAATTAACATGTATAAATACATCAGAGGGCAATATAAAGCTTGGCGAATGAGCTTTTTGTCCCTAGGCCTTCTCAAAGGACTAGAGGACTTGATCTGCGCATGGGGGCTTAGATGCTTTCCTTGCGTTGAAAGACACCCATGGCTATAATTACTAGGAAATGCCCAGTGATGTTGATCCAGGGATTTTATCTGATTGCCATCTGGAGTCGGGAAGGATTTTTTTTCCCTTTGGGTGCTAATTGGACCATGGGTACAAGGGTAAGGGTTTTTCCCCTTCCTCTGGATCAACAGGGATATGTGAGGGAGCAGGCTGGTGTTGTACCTTGTTCTCTGGTTGAACTCGATGGACGTATCTTTTTTTCAACCCAAATAACTATGTAACTACAGTTGCTTGCAAAAGTATTCGGCCCCCTTGAAGTTTTCCACATTTTGTCACATTACTGCCACAAACCTGAATCAATTTTCTTGGAATTCCACATGAAAGACCAATACAAAGTGGTGTACACGTGAGAAGTGGAACGAAAAACATACATGATTCCAAACATTTTTTACAAATAAATAACAGCAAAGTGGGGTGTGCGTAATTATTCGGCCCCCTGAGTCAATACTTTGTAGAACCACCTTTTGCTGCAATTACAGCTGCCAGTCTTTTAGGGTATGTCTCTACCAGCTTTGCACATCTAGAGACTGAAATCCTTGCCCGTTCTTCTTTGCAAAACCGCTCCAGCTCAGTCAGATTAGATGGACAGCGTTTGTGAACAGCAGTTTTCAGATCTTGCCACATATTCTCGATTGGATTTAGATCTAGACTTTGACTGGGCCATTCTAACACATGGATATGTTTTGTTTTAAACTATTCCATTGTTGCCCTGGCTTTATGTTTAGGGTCGTTGTCCTGCTGGAAGGTGAACCTCCGCCCCAGTCTCAAGTCTTTTGCAGTCTCCAAGAGGTTTTCTTCCAAGATTGCCCTGTATTTGGCGCCATTCATCTTCCCATCAACTCTGACCAGCTTCCCTGTCCCTTCTGAAGAGAATCACCCCCCGAGCATGATTCTGCCACCACCATATTTGACAGTGGGGATGGTGTGTTCAGAGTGATGTGCAGTGTTAGTTTTCCGCCACACATAGCGTTTTGCATTTTGGCCAAAAAGTTCCATTTTGGTCTCATCTGACCAGAGCACCTTCTTCCACATGTTTACTGTGTCCCCCACATGGCTTGTGGTAAACTGCAAAAGGGACTTCTTATGCTTTTCTGTTAACAATGCCTTTCTTCTTGCCACTCTTCCATGAAGGCCAACTTTGTGCAGTGCACGACTAATAGTAGTCCTATGGACAGTTTCCCCCACCTGAGCTGTAGATCTCTGCAGCTCGTTCAGAGTCACCATGGGCCTCTTCATTGCATTTCTGATTAGCGCTCTCCTTGTTCGGCCTGTGAGTTTAGGTGGACGGCCTTGTCTTGGTAGGTTTGCAGTTGTGCCATACTCCTTCCATTTCTGAATGATCGCTTGAACAGTGCTCCGTGGGATGTTCAAGGCTTTGGAAATCTTTTTGTAGCCTAAGCCTGCTTTAAATTTCTCAATAACTTGATCCCTGACCTGTCTGGTGTGTTCTTTGGACTTCATGGTGTTGTTGCTCCCAATATTCTCTTAGACAACCTCTGAGGCCGTCACAGAGCAGCTGTATTTGTACTGACATTAGATTACACACAGGTGCACTCTATTTAGTCATTAGCACTCATCAGGCAATGTCTATGGGCAACTGACTGCACTCAGACCAAAGGGTGCCAAATAATTACGCACACCCCACTTTGCAGTTATTTGTAAAAAATGTTTGGAATCATGTATGATTTTTGTTCCACTTCTCATGTGTACACCACTTTGTGTTGGTATTTCATGTGGAATTCCAATAAAATTGATTCATGTTTGTGGCAGTAATGTGACAAAATGTGGAAAACTTCAAGGGGGCCGAATACTTTTGCAAGCCACTGTATGCAATGTGCATTACCCTTCACACATTACGGTGGTAACACACGTGCCGCTAATGGATTTAACAGCCAATGCTCCGCCTGAGTTAGTAACAGTTGCAGCATGCTCCCTGCACACGGCAACTTTATCATACTTTAGTGCCTCAAGTCCACCGTATGGTTGATCCTCTTCACCCTCCGGGATCCAGTGCCGACAGCCCCCAAAATCAGTTAACAAGGATGCCGGATGTGGTGCACGCGCAGTAGCAGCTGAAATATGTACCTATTACGCTTCAGTGCAGTAATAGATTAATTACCGGGTGCTGGAGATTCGCCGGGCACCGCATATGCTGGGGGGAGCTCATCGCTCATGCTGCAAGGTCCGTGACGCCCGGGGTATGGAGGAAAGAGATCGCGCCGTACCCATAAACCATGCCTCTTCCACCCATCTGGCCGGCAATATCCTGTTACCGCCTCTCAGATCTCCCTGCTGAGAACTGTAGTGAAGCGGCGCAGGCGCGCATGTGCGAGATCTGAGAAGCAGAGAAGGAGGTAAATAGGATACAAGGGTGGGGCCAGACGGGTGAAAGAGGCGTGTTTTATGGGCACAGCGGGATCTATTCTTCCACACCGCTCTGATAAACAGGGGAAGCTGACCAATCCACTTATAGAGAGGTAGAGTTGACCAATCCAACCAGTCACTCGCCTGTATACTGTTATATATACTGGGAACCACATGCAGTACAAAACCAGTATCTGTTCATATACAGCACCAGTATATGATGATTTTTTTAATATTTATTTAGTGTGCATTGGAAGAGGGGTAGTCTTATATGGCGAGAATATCCCAAACTCTATATTTTAACTGAAAAAGTTGGGGAGTCATCTTATACGCCGGAATATACAGGATTTACATTGCCGCTATTCGGGGGCATCCAGTGATGTATCCCAGAGGGGGAAGAGGATGGGGGGGGGGGGGGGGGGGGCGGAGCCTCATTAGGATCAGAGGCTTCCTCCTCCTGAGGTAAGGATTCCCCAGGGGCTGTTTTGTTTTTTACAGATTTACTTTAAAGGGCAACTGAAGAGAGAGGTATATGGAGGCTGCCATGTTTATTTCCTTTTAAGCAATACCAGTTGCCTGGCAGCCCTGCTGATCCTCTGCCTCTAATACTATTAGCCATAGCCCCTGAACAAGCATGCAGCAGATCAGGTGTTTCAGACTTTAAAGTCAGATCTGGCACGACTAGCTGCATGCTTGTTTCTGGTGTTATTCAGATACTACTGTAGAGAAATAGACCAGCAGGGCTGCACGGCAACTGGTATTGGTAAAAGGAAATAAATATGGCAGCCTCCGTATACCTCTTACTTCAGTTCCCCTTTAACAAGCGATGCGACTTTTCAGATACGTTGCGATGTAATCGTTGAACAATCGCATCCCAAACGTAATCTTCATAGTGGGAAAGGAGCAAAATAAATATGTCATAAATCTAATCTCTTTAGGAAAGAAAACGTAGCCCCAGACGTGACATTCAGCGGAATACTACAATGATGTGTATTTTAGTGGAAACCCTCTCCCCCTGCTCTCCCTCTCACGCGGAGTGCTGGCTGTCAGTCTCACAGCTCTCTGCGTGTGTCTTTGTCATCAGCAGCCCCGGCTCTCTGTTATATAAGGCGGCTCGTAATTTATGCCGACTGTCCCTTTAATGTCACTCTATATGCCATCCCCACAGGGCATACATTGCTCCGGCTGGCAGCAGAGGGGGTTAAAGTCTTTGACGCGCGCGCCGCCTCACAAAATCCTCTCAGATAAGTGAGTATTAATGTATGTATTTCCTCTGGTAATTCAGGTCAGCGTTCCAGTATCCTCATGTAACCTTTTAAGTGCCTTACGTACATACAGCAAAGCACTTCACTTCAGAAGCACGCGGAGATCTCACATATATTGTTTCTGACGCTTCCCTGTCAATTGCCGCTGTGCTCATAAGCTGTTTTCATAATAGAAATGTCCCTTAAACAGTCAAGATGCTTGTTTAAAAGAGTTGAGAGAGACAGAGAGAGAATCCTGTTTGCTTTTCCTTTCTTTCTCTCTCTCTCTCAGTGTTCTATGAGGGTTGTAATGATTAACTTTAATAGGTTTTCCTCTGTTTTTGATAGAAGCCTGTAGTATTTTTGTTGTGTTTGTTCAGCAGTGTGTTTTTGTAATCAGTAGCGATTGTACATCTGCATATTTGTTACGGGGGATGACTCACGGGGACATGTATGGGTAAATATATCACAAGCTGATCCTGGCTAAGGAGGAATTAGATAAGGGTCCAGGGACAGATCACCCTGACTGTTCTGTGCAGCCGCTGTGCTCGGTATGGGGTGTCGGTGCTTGCAAAGTCCCCCCCCCCCAGCAACTCCTCTAGTCAAGACTACTTTTTTTGTTTGTTTTTTTGTTTAAAGTGAATGGGAACTGCATTTTTAAAAAAAAATGAAGCAAATACTTAGCTAAGGAGAGGGAAGGCTCTGGGTCGTATAGAGCCTTCCGTCTCCTCAGTCGGTGCCCTCTATCCTGTGCTGGCCCCCCTCCCTCCCCCCCCCCATCCCGTTTCAATCCCCCACCGAAAGAGTATTTGGAAGTCTTCGGGAGCAGTGTCCTCTCAAAGACATGCGGCTCCATACTGCACAGGAGTGAGCGTGCAAGAGAGCGTGCTTGTGCAGGCGCAGTACAGGGCTGCCCTTCTTCAGGAGCACTCAAGCTTCCTGAAAACTCCTAAAGCCTCCTTCGGCCGGATAAAGCAGTATTTGACTAATTTAGTCACTGCTACCGGGCGAGCCAGCACCGGAACGAGGGGACCAGGAGAGGAGCGGGAAGGCTCTATAGGACCCAGAGCCTTCCCTCTCCTTGGGTAAGTGTCTGTCTCATTTTTTTAAATGCTGTTCCCATTCACTTTAAGTGGACCTGAAGAGTTTAAAAAATAACGAGTTTCACTTACCTGAGGCTTCTGCCCGCCTCCTTCAGCCGACCTGTGCCCGCAAAGTTACCAAGTAATCCTCCATTCCTGCGCCGCGGCTCACTTTTGCTTCTGGCTGTTGACGTCCACTGTGCCTGCGCGACCCTGGCCATGCGTTTCCTCGTTCACGCTCCCGTCCCAGGAAACATACTGCACAGTTGCAGACTAGTAGATATTTTCTCGTACTGCACCTGCGCAGGACGTTCCTGTGGACCGTGTACGAGGATGCGCGTGGCCAGCGCCGTACATGCACAGTGGGCGTCAACTTACAAGTTGGCGAATGACGATAATGAAATTTAGCCGCAGTGGGGGAACATAACGGCTGCAGGGGGCTGGCTGAAGGTCCGCCTTAATTGTAGAAAGCAGGGGACAGTTTAGAATGTTTCTTCTGTCATTTCCTGTTGAAGGCAACAACAGAGGAAGTGATGTATAGACTGCAATAAAACTTGACAGAAGTGCTAGCAGCACAGTGGCAGTGGGCAGCACGGTGGTGTAGTGATTAGCGATCTCGCTTTGCAGCGCTGGTTCCCGGGTTTGTATCCAAACCATGGCATTATCTGCAAAGAGCTTGTATCTTCTCCCCGTGTCTGTGTGGGTTTCCTCCGGGCACTCCAGTTTCCTCTCACATCCCAAAAACATACAGATAAGTTCATTGGTGTCCACCTAAATTGGCCCTAGACTACAATACATACACTACATGATACACACATAGACATGTGACTATGGTAGGGATTAGATTGTGAGTGCCTCTGAGAGACAGTTAAGTGACATGACTATGTACTCTGTACAGTGCTGCAGAAGATGTCACAAAAACTAATTTTGATTGGCCAGTGACTGGCCAGTTTCACTTTCTCCATATAGCATGAGGGCCAATAGATTTTAAATACTATCCACAGATTGTTTAGGTAAACTTTCATAACACACGGAGAAGGGAAATTGGTCAGTGATTGGCCAATCAAATTTAGATGTGTGTACCAGGCTCTAGAGATTCTTGACTTCACAGCTTTGTGTCTCACCCCTGAAAGAAAGGACTGGAAAATGGAGCAGGCAGGGTGTGAGGGGTCATGACAATCTTACTGAGTCTTAAATAGTGACCACCTTTTCTCCTCTCACCACTTACCTCAGGAGGTGGAAACCACTGGATCCTAATGAGACTTCCCTCATCTTTCTAGTGCTAGGTACACACCATAAGATAGTTTGGCAGATAGATGGTTTGATAGATAATTTCCGTCATGTCCGATCTTATTTTCTTTTCTTGTTTTTTTCTGATGGATTTCTCATAGAAGTGAATGGAAATTGATTGGAAAATCAATCGGACGATAAATCAGCTGAAAAATCTTATCGTGTGTACCTAGCATAAGCCACAGGGATCCAGCGCTGGCAGCCCCTGAAACATCAGCCGACACAGGTGCAGTAGCGCCTGCAGTATTTAACTTCCCGGCACCAGCGCAGGAGCAGAATCGTCTTTCCAATGCGCTCCGATGGAAAAAGCTGAGCCCAATTGGGTCCGCTCTACTGTGCAGAGGCGACTCGCGCTGCTATCCGCCAGAGCTCATCAGAAAGCCGTTGCTGCGCTATGCTGGAACCGAGAATGTAAATATTTACTTTGCCGTTGTTCGGGGCTATCAGCGCTGGATCCCAGAGGCTGCAGAGGAAAGGGAAGCCTCATTAGGGTCCAGAGGCTTGCCCCTCCCAAGGTACGTACCCCACAGGGGAAGTTTTCTTAATTACAGATACTTTTTAAAGTGTACCAGAGATGGTACATTAAGCTTAATGTAGACTTAACCGGGACTTCCTCCAGCCCCATGAGCAGCGCTGAGTCCCTCATCGTCGTCCTCAGCCCATCCGCTAAGTTGCTATGACTCCTGGTAATCCGGGCAGTCGTGGCCTTCTGCGCATGCACGCACCCCTTGTCGCGCTCCCATACCCAGGAGTGTTCTGCACCGACGCAGTACTGCACAGATGCAGAAGGCTTCAGGGGACGTGAACGCGGTGGAGATGTGGCCAAACCGCGCATGCGTAAAAGACCTCGACTGATGGCGACTAACTGGATTAACCGCACTCATAGCTCCAGAACGGAGGGGTGGATGAGGATGGTGAGGGACTTAGCGCTGCTTATGCGGCTGGAGGAAGCCCCAGGTAAGTATAAATTAAGCGTAATGTACCATCTTTGGTACACTTTAAAGGGAACCTTAGCTGTAAAAAAAAAAAAAGTGTTTTACTTACCTGGGGCATCTACCAGCCCCCTGCAGCCATCCTGTGCCCTCGCAGTCACTCATGGCTCCTCTGGTCCCCTGCTGCCATCTAGTGTCGTTTTTGCCGACTGGGAGTCGGCCGGCTGCCATGCGTACGTTTTTACGCATCCCTGCTGGCGCAGGAAGCTATTGCAGACATCAACAAGTAACTTTTTACACGTTACAGGTGTAATGCGTAAAATTTTACGCATTACACCCATAACGCGTAAAAATGTACTTGTTGATGTCTGCAATAGCTTCCTGCACCAGCAGGGATGCATAAAAACGTAAACATGGCGGCCGGCCGACTCCCAGTCGGCAAAAACGACACTAGCTGGCAGCGGGGAACCAGAGGAGCCATAAGTGACTGCGAGGGCACAGGATGGCTGCAGGCGGCTGGTAGATGCCCCAGGTAAGTAAAACTTTTTTTTTTTTTTTTTTTACAGTTAAGGTTCCCTTTAAAGTGTAACTGTCAGGTATAAAATCAAACATCAGTTCTTTATTTTTATCTGGTAAACAAGTAATAAGGATGCTAACCAGGCAATCCAAAAGTTAAAATCACTCTTACTTTTCTTGTTGATAAAGACCATTCCCCAGTTTACCCGACTCTTATTTGGTACACACAAAATTTAGTACGCAAAAAGGAAGTTGCAGGGCATGCTGGGTTGTCCTTTTTAGCTCCTCTAATTCCCCTCAGACTTAACTAATGCAGTCTAATTGGCTGAAGCCTCTTTCCCTCCTGGTTTCCCCTCCCACACCTCGATTCCTTTCTGATTGGCCAATATTTCTCATGCTGAGACAATCAGGCAGAGGAGAGTAAGGGAGGAAATGACATCAGGATTGGCTTCAAAACAGCCACAGTTAAAATGGGAAATGCTAAGAAGGATTTTATCTTTTTGTAAGTAGATATGTAAGTAGAGCAAGTATTTATCTACTTATATATGTGTTTTTTTTCTGAGAAAGTATGGCTGACAGCTCCTCTTTAAACAGTCAGTTGCCCATTCGGTCAGAGTGAACCTCCCTGGTTACAGACCTATAGATGAGACATCAGCAGCACTGGAATGCAGAGGGATTGTCCTGCAAGGCGCTGCCCACACCTATAGACAGGCGTAATGGACCACACTGGTGGGGAGACACCGTCCCCCATCGCCAGCAGGCTGTCCTGAGCTCAGCCATGATGCTCCCCCATAAGCAACTTTAGCAATATCCTCCTCTCTATATTCAATTTCCATAATTTAATTTGTTTTGCTGGGATTACCATGCCTTCAAAATATTTGTCAAAACATTCTGTGTATGTTTCATACATCAAGCCTCGTCTGACTCACAAGCACACAGCTTTTAAACCCAAATGAGATTTCCATTGCTCTGACTGAGTTTAGAGAAGCCGGTAAATTATACACATCTGCTGTTGTTTGTTTGTGATGTCTGAGACCAGAAAAATAAACAGTCAACAATCTTAATCATCTCCAGCACAATTTACAGATTCCACTGTGCTCCAGGACAAGGTTACCGTGTACCTGAGAACCGGGGCTATGCGTTGGTTACACGGCAACACTCACGTTAGGGCAGTTGGCAACAGTGTCGTAGCACCGCGTACGTGTGTGTGTGTGCGTGAGGGGGGAGGGTTGAAGGTACCAGAAAGAGAGGGCGCCCATCTAAGGGGTCTGTTTATAAGAAGTTAAAAACCTCTTACCAGAAGAATAATAGACAACTAAAATGAGAGGGTTATGGAGGCTGCCATATTTTTTTTCCCTTTTAAGGAATGCAAAGCTTCTGGCTGTCCTACTGATCCTCCGCCTCCAATACAGTCATAGACCCTGAGCAAGCATTCTGGTCAGACTTATGTGGGCATACACGGTGCGTTTCTTTCTTATCAATCGAGCCGCTGATGGGCTCGATTGATAATATCCGACAGGTCCGATCATGAATGGATCGATTCCCCGCTCGATTCCCGCGGGCGGACAATGGCAGGGAATCGAGCGGAAGATAAGCGGCGCCGTCGGGGACGAGCGGTAATCGATTCGGGGGCGCACGAGCGGACGCACGGGGATTGCACCGTGTATGCTCAGCATTAGGCTACGTACACACGGGGGACCTTTGTGGCTGGTTGCTAGCGCACAGAAGACGCGCGCGCGACAGCTCGGCGTCAGCTCCGCCCGTGCGACAGCCATCTACACGTCTCTGCCCAAAGGCAGAGACGCGGCGGAAGCTGTCGCCGAAGGTTCCTCCCCCGCCGAAAGCTTCATACATTGTGTATGGAGTTGCTGTCGCTAGTCCGCATACACACGACGGACTAGCGACAGTTGCATCAAGGTTGCGGCGACAGCTGTTGCTGGCGATTGACCAAGTCAATCGCCGGGCGACAGCTCTTACTAGCGACTGTTCGTGGCGCACGCGTTGTACACACGGGGGACCTGTCACCGCAACACGTGTGTACCACGTGGTTGCGGCGACAGAGTTGTAACCCGTGTGTATGCAGCTTTAAAGAACTGTAACCCAGGACTGAACATCATCCCAATCAGTAGCTGATGCCCCCTTTCCCATGAGAAATCTTTGCCTTTTCTGGAATAGATCATCAGGGGGCTCTGTATGGCTGATATTGTGGTGAAACCCCTCCCACAGTGTGATGTCAGGGCCATGGTCATGAGAGTTTCCTGTCTGTGAACTTTGTTGCATTGTGGGAAATAACAGCTGTTTCCAACTTCCAAGCAAACAATATCTCCCTCTGTGCATATATACTGTATATCTATAAAATAAATACAAGGCTTTAGCAATGTTAGTGGGTGTGGTTATAGATAATGGCAGTTCATGTCTGCCAGCAGTAAAGATGATGACCTGCAGGCTCATTGTGGATCAATATCAATCATTTCTTGATCTCTCTTCTATATTTTTACTTCTTGCTTTGCAATGTATTCATTTATTTTTTCCCTTTTTGCTAAAGTTCCTCTTTAAATGTGTCTGGATTTTCCGCTAGCTTGATTCAGACACTATTGATGCATGAATGATCAGGATGCAGGGCTACTGGTACTATTTATAAAGTTGATATAATCGAATTTGGGTTATTGAAATCTAGAAACTCAAATTGACCCATCACCACATTTCAGCACCCAGACATGTGGGCGAGGTCAGGGGGAGTTCACTTATTTGCAACTCACGTTGCACTTCATTGTGATTGAAGTGTGGTGATGGGCGAATTCGGGTTTCCTAGTTTTAGTAACCCAAATTCAAACAACAACACTAATTGATATAAAAACAGGGAACACCAAGAGCCCCAATAGTGTAATACGTACTGGATAAGGTGGCAATAAATTGGTATTGCTAGATACTCACAAGTCAGGGTCACCAGCAGGCAACCACTGTATAGGCAGGTGGGGAGATTATCCTGACCCCACTCAGGATTAAGAAGTCGCTCTTTGTAGACAGGAAAAAGGGGTAGCAACGCTCCACCCAGGGTGGACTCAAAATTGTATTTAATGAACAGAGGCGCCAAAAGTATAACATTAGAATAAATGAGCTTAAAAACCAACTGAAATGGCAAAAATGAAGGAGGAAGTGGTGGTCTTACCTCCCTCAAGCAGACACGACAACGACTGCGATTCAGACAGTCAAACACATTTATTAGAAACTCCCCCCAAAAATGTTGCAACTTGTTTTGCGGACTAAATCCCGCTTCATCAGGCAATACAGGGAGGAGTATCAAGCGATCTGCACAAGGATTCAAGTTAAGCACCTAATTGTTTAAAGGCATAAATATGGCAGCCTCCATATTCCCCTCACTTCAGTTGTCCTTTAATAACACTATTTCTCAGTTCTCCATGGTTATACTCCGTTACTTAGAGGTTAAAAGTGTAAGCTCACAAGGGCAGGGACCTCCTCCTTCGGGTTTCCTGTTTCTACGCAATTTATCAGATGAACATCTATCAGTATTGGTGACGTTATTCAAACTAGACATCCATTGTATGTATCGGTAGTTGTGTCATGGGTTGTCCTGATTGTACCATATGCTCAACTGCTCATGTATCTATGCTCCCCATTATTGTATGTTTTGTACGTTGGACATCCCTATGGAATATGTTGGTGCTGTATTAATACAAATAATCTATCCTGGCATGGCAAATCCTGACATGAAGCCCCTGCTATGTTTGAAGCCACCATTCACCCCATGTTACAGTTAGCGGGCAGCTCTGTCGGCAGCCACGTTAGCTTCCAAAATCTGTCAGCAGCCACCCTGGGCCCCCTGCTCTTTCTCAGCACCCAACAGAGCACCCCACCTCTGTTGGTAGCCACCATGCATCCCATATTACTGCATAGCTCCCAACTGTCCCTCTTTCGTAGGGACAGTCTCTTTTTGGGAGCCCTGTCCCTCTGTCCCTCTTTCCTCCTCATTTGTCCCTCTTTCAGGACTTTTTGTCCCTCTTTCTATGTAAATATTTGTATTTTTCTATTAAAAATTGTGTTTAATTGCCTCTAAACTTTATTCCCATCCTTTAGATTGATATATCTTTTATTTTCAAATGTTAATGTGAAGGAAAATGCACCAGGATAGAAAGGACCAGTGTGGTTTCAATTATAACACAACATATTTTTCTTATGAAATCTTTATGGTATGCGTGACTAGGGGTGTGATGGGGTGTGGTCAGGGGTGTGTCTTAACCCTCTGGGCGATACAATTATATCGCCCAGGAGGTGGCACAGCACTATTTTTTTAAATTTTTTAAATCATGTAGCGAGCCCAGGGCTCGCTACATGATAGCAGCAGCGCAGCGGCATCCCCCCACCCACTCCGATCGCCTTCGGCGATCAGAGTAAGCAGGAAATCCCGTTCAGAACAGTTCCTGCTGGGCTTCCCCGGTCGCCATGGCGACGGGGCGGGATGACGTCACCGACGTCATGGACGTCGTGACGTCAGAAGGAGTTCCGATCCACCCCTCAGCGCTGCCTGGCACTGATTGGCCAGGCTGCGCAAGGGGTCGGGGGGGGGGGGGGGTGCGCGGCACGGCGGGTAGCGGCGGATCGGCGGCAAGCGGCGGCGATCGGAAGTTACACGCAGCTAGCAAAGTGCTAGCTGCGTGTAACAAAAAAAAATTTATGCAAATCGCCCCACCAGGGCCTGAGAACTCCTCCTGCGCAACATACCCCGAGCTCAGCTCGGGATTATCGCTCAGGAGGTTAAGTGTCCCTCTTTCTCATCTCAAAAAGTTGGGAGGTATGTTACTGTTATCAAGCAGCTTTGTCCCCTGTCTCTGTCGATAACCTTGCATAGGGAGGACTGGCTCTTGCTATATCACCCGCAGATAAGCCAACCTCTCCACAATTTATTTTCACATTTGTGGGTTTAAAAAAGTCAGCTTACCCGTGGTGATATACAGATATATAGCCAGCTTTATTTTACAGCTTGCTTTGTGATGTTCTCATCCATTCATATTTTAATATGGTCTTCCTGCGTGTTCTGAGTGTCTTTGCTAAGTTAGTACAGTTGTATAACCACAATAAGCTCGGTCAGCGTTGTTGTTTCTTTTATGTATCATGACGTTCAGAAGGGTATATTAATATAACGTTTCTGATTTTATCTGTTATCTGCAAACTTCATCTTTGCCCGCTGTCATGTGCCTCTAACTGCAGCCTTACAGCTTAATATACCGACTAAATACAGTGTACAGTATGAAGTACAGATACGGAACACTGTCTCCTTCATCCTCTTAGATTGGTCACACCCTTAATAGCTTCCATGAAGTATCACAGACCCGGACACTTAATAGGAATACTGTAGGGGGGTCGGGAGAAAATGAGTTGAACTTACCCGGGGCTTCTAATGGTCCCCCGCAGACATCCTGTGCCCGCGCAGCAACTCACCGATGCTCCGGCCCCGCCTCCGGTTCACTTCTGGAATTTCAGACTTTAAAGACTGAAAACCACTGCGCCTGCATTGCCACCCATATCCTCGCTCCCGCTGATGTCACCTGGAGCGTACTGCGCAGGCCCAGTATGGTCTGTCTCTGCACCATACGCTCCTGGTGACATCAGCGGGAGCGAGGACACAGCAACGCAGGCGCAGTGGTTTTCTGACTTTAAAGGGATACTGTAGGAGGGGGTCGGGGGAAGAAGAGTTGAAGTTACCCGGGGCTTCTAATGGTCCCCCGCAGACATCCTGTGCCCGCGCAGCCACTCCCCAATGCTCCGGCCCCGCCTCCAGTTCACTTCTGGAATTTCAGACTTTAAAGTCTGAAAACTACTGCGCCTGTGTTGCCGTGTCCTCACTTCTCCTGATGTCACCAGGAGCGCACGGTGCAGGCACAGACCATAATGGGCCTGCGCAGTACGCTCCTGGTGACATCAGCGGCAGTGAGGACACGGCAACGCAGGCACAGTGGTTTTCAGACTTTAAAGTCTGAAATTCCAGAAGTGAGCCAGAGGCGGGGCCGGAGCATTGGGGAGTGGCTGCGCGGGCACAGGATGTCTGTGGGGGACCATTAGAAGCCCCGGGTAACTTCAACTCATTTTCCCCTGACCCTCCTACAGTGTCTCTTTAAAGGAATACTGTAGGGGGGTCAGGGGAAAATGAGTTGAACTTACCCGGGGCTTCTAATGGTTCCCCGCAGACATCCTGTGTTGGCGCAGCCACTCCCCAATGCTCCGGCCCCGCCTCCGGTTCACTTCTGGAATTTCAGACTTAAAAGTCTGAAAACCACTGCGCCTACGTTGCCGTGTCCTCGATCCCGCTGATGTCACCAGGAGTGTATAGCAAAAGCCCAGTGTGGTCTGTGCCTGCGCTGTACGCTCCTGGTGACATCAGTGGGAGCGAGGACGCGGCCGTGCAGACGTGGTAGTGGTTTTCAGACTTTAAAGTCTGAAATTCCAGAAGTAAACCGGAGGTGGGGCCAAAGCATCGGTGAGTGGCTGCGCAGGCACAGGATGTCTGCGGGGGCCATTAGAAGCCCCGGGTAAGTTCAACTCATTTTCCCCCGACCCCCCTATAGTATCACTTTAAAGTCTGAAATTCCAGAAGTGAACCGGAGGCGGAGCCGGAGCATCGGTGAGTGGCTGCGCCAGCACAGGGTGTCTGTGGGGGACCATTAGAAGCCCTGGGTAACTTCAACTCATTTTCCCCTGACCCCCTAGAGTATCCCTTTAATAGAAAAAAACATTTGTCATGAATACTTGAACATATATTTGTGGCCTTCAAACAAAACAACTGCAGAACTTTTAAATATCTGGTAAAAAGCAGGGCTGTGGAGTCGGCACAAAAATCATCCGACTCCAACTCTGACTACTCAGTTTATGAAATCTCAAAATAGCTCTGACTCCTCGACTTCGACTCCTCAGTCTAATACTTACCAGGGCTGTGGATTTGGTACAAAAATCATCCGACTCCTCCGTTTATGAAACCATCAACTCCGACTCCAGGTACCCCACATTTCTCCGACTCCCACTCCACAGCCCCGGTAGAAAGATGAATATTGGGCACTGAAATCGCCATGGAAACTTGAGCTTGATGCTTCAAACAGCAGTAAATGTACCGCTGACACATAGCGCGGGTTACTATTAGCACGCGGTTCTGTGTGTTTAGCACGCGCTCCTAAGTGCTGCGGGATGCGTTTGTAGCGTGACCACAGTACTCCTCTAGCGCAGCCGCTACTACGCTAATTACCATAGTAATGGCAGCACTAGTGGAGTACCGCGGTGACGCTATGAGCGCATCACATTGCACTTTGGAGCACACACTACACACACAGGACCGTGCACTAATAGTAACCCGCGCTATGTGTCAGCGGTACATTTACCGCTGTTTGTTGCATCAAGCAGAGTGAGGCTAATTGCACACTTGCCGCAGGACAATCGCACCACACCATTTCATATTTTAAAAACCTCACGCAGAGCAGGGACAAGGTCCTCCAGCACTCAAGGCTGAGACACCAAAGTGCGCCCCTCCATCCCTCCCACCCCAGCCATCACACACTGATTGCTATTGGACTAAGAGGCGGCCTAGGGCCCCCAACACCTTAATCTCTAGTTATCTGGCTTGCAGTCACTGCCATGTATCCCTTTTTTATTTCTCTATTCTTAAACACAATAGGAGAATGATAGCTGAGAGAGTTGTGCACCTCTCCTACACTGCGCCCTGAGGCTGGAGCCCCTCTCGCCTCTGCCTCGGCCCAGCCTTGTGTGTGCCCCTCCTACACTGCGCCCTGAGCCTGGAGCCTCTCTCGCCTCTGCCTCGGCCCAGCTTTGTGTGTGCCCCTCCTACACTGCGCCCTGAGCCTGGAGCCTCTCTCGCCTTGGCCCAGCCTTGTGTGTGCCCCTCCTACACTGCACCCTGAGCCTGGAGCCTCTCTCGCCTCTGCCTCAGCCCAGCCTTGTGTGTGCCCCTCCTACACTGCGCCCTGAGTCTAGAGCCTCTCTCGCCTCTACCTTGGCCCGGCCCAGAGTGCATAGCTAGGGTAATTTACTTAGCCGACGCCCCCCCTTGCTCAAGGACTTGCTCCATGCAGGACAGGAAGCATGTAGCAGGATTTTTTTGCATCGCTGCCACAGCAATCTATAACGACTGTTGGGGTGCCATTAACTCTAATGCAATAGTGCGCAGAGCAGCACAAGACACTGCAGAGGGTGAATCGTCGATGCGTCGTCTGAAGCATTTCTGTCACATCGCACCGTGGGTACTATGGCCGGTCTCATAGACACTAATGGTCACTGCGACGTGGGAGCGGTGGGGGAGAGTACCGCGATGTGACATGATCATTTTAAAGGGGCCTTATTGAGCAATCATAGATGATCAGACACAGACCTCTCGCCACTCCATAACAGGTGTAGAAAGGATTATAAGCTGCAGTCTGGCAATTGTTGGGTGCTTGTTCAGTGCCATTGCTGAGACCGTACGTGGACTCCAAGCGGAGTTAGGTAATCTTGTAGGTGGGCGGAATGTACCAGGAGTCCAGGACGCGTAAAAAGGCGACACCCCAAGGTGGGCGCACTTTCTTTTTGGTTGTTCCTTAGAAGGACCCTGCAGTTTGCTTGCACAATCGTGCACTTCATAGCTGCACAGCTTTGAGTATGAGATGTATTTTTTAAACACAATGTTTAATAAAGCAGGTGTGGATCCCCAATGGTAGGTGTAGCTGTGCACAACGGCAGCTCAACAGGCGCATAATTAATCAAGGAGAATCCATTTTCATTTAAAAGGCACTGTGCAAATATATCCGTACTCCACAAATGTTTCTGCAATTTATTATTTTTAAAATTATCTAATTCCATTTTTAACCAACTATGCTTTTCCAAAACTGTCTGTAATCTATCTATCTATCTATCACTCTGGAGTACCAACGCAGCAAAAAAATGGGTGTGGCTATTCCGCATAAGTGGGCGTGATCATGGAATGTGGGTGGAGCGGGAGGGGGGATTGGGGCGGGGCTTTTTGTGCCGAAAAATGGCCGTGGGAGTATTTGCCCTGCGCTGAAAGATGGGCGTGGCCATGACATTTGTATGGGCGGAGCGTAACCGTAGCACAGCAAATATAGCCAACTATGACCATTAAATAATAAATGCAGCAACAGTTACCCCAGACACCAGAAAATAAAATGCAATTTGTGCAACATTTCAGCAGAAAACAAACACAATTTGTGCAACATTTCAGCAGAAATCAAACGCAATTTGTGCCACATTTCAGCAGAAAACAAAGAGAATTTAGGCCACATTTCAGGAGAAATCAAACGCAATTTGGGACACATTTCAGGAGAAATCAAACACAATTTGTGCCACATTTCAGCAGAAAACAAACGGAATTTAGGCCACATTTCAGGAGAAATCAAACGCAATTTGGACCACATTTCAGCAGAAATCAAACGCAATTTGTGCCACATTTCAGCAGAAAACAAACAGAATTTAGGCCACATTTCAGGAGAAATCAAACGCAATTTGTGCCACATTTCAGCAGAAAAAAACGCAATTTGGGCCACATTTCAGGACAAATCAAACGCAATTTGTGCCAAATTTTAGCAGAAAACAAACGGAATTTAGGCCACATTTCAAGAGAAATCAAACGCAATTTGGGCCACATTTCAGCAGAAATCAAACGCAATTTGGGCACATTTTCAGCAGAAATCAAACGCAATTTGGGCACATTTCAGCAGAAATCAAACGCAATTTGGGCACATTTTCAGCAGAAATCAAACGCAATTTGGGCACATTTCAGCAGAAATAAAACGCAATTCGGGCACATTTTCAGTAGAAATCAAGCGCAATTCGGGCACATTTCAGCAGAAATCAAACGCAATTTGTGCACATTTCTGCAAAAAGAAAAGCATTTACTCACCTGGCACTGGCAGAAGTCTTCTCTCCCCGTCTCCTGGCCGGCTTCTCAGGCACGCAGTTCCCTCGGAGCTCCCTCCCTCCTGCAATCTCCCGTGCTGACAAGCAGGGCTACGGGAAGATGGCGCCCGAAGCCTTGTACTGGAGACACAAATAGTCTCCAGTACAGGGCTTCGGACGCCATCTTCCCGTAGCCCTGCTCTGAAAACAGTGTGACGTCACGCTGACGTCACGGAGCCTCCGAGGCCCCTAAAAACATGAGGCCCCAAGCGGCCGCTTGGTCTGCTTGGTGCCTCGCGGCGCCCCTGTCATCCACCTCTCCTCCCGCTCCGCTAACACCGCCCCTCTCTAAAATCCCTACTGACCTCTGCTGCCTTCCTCACCCACCTCTCCTCCCGCTCCTCTGATGCTGCTCCTCTCTGCCAATCCCTACTGACCTCTGCTGCCTGCCTCTCCCATCTCTCCTCCCGCTCCTCTGATGCTGCTCCTCTCTGCCAATCCCTACTGACCTCTGCTGCCTGCCTCTCCCATCTCTCCTCCTTCTCCTCTGATGCTGCTCCTCTCTGCCAATCCCTACTGACCTCTGCTGCCTACCTCTCCCACCTCTCCTCCCGCTCCTCTGACGCAGACCCTCACTTCTAATCTCTCCATTGGTTACCCATTACCCAAAAAACCCAGTTTAAACTCCTCATTGGGGATGGCATTGCTTAGGAGAACTCATGGAGAATCATGTGATCAGTTTGACCAGCTGATCAGATTTGTAAGGCTCTGATTTGTTGGTCACGATCATGTGTTAAACCAGGAAGTCATCACAGCAAATCAGAACTTTACAAATCTATCAGCTGATCAAACAGATCACATGCTTCTCCATGAGTTCTCCTTAGCATTGCCATCCCTACTCCTTACTCTATCATACAAAGTTCTACATAAGTTGTCACCTCCATACATTGCCTCATTATTCATCAGATACCATCCCACGAGGAGCCTTTGGCCCTCCTAGCAGACCCTCTTGTCCTCTAGCTTGGTCACTTCCTCTCACTCCCACATCCAGGACTTCTCACAAGCATCACCTTTCCTTTGGAACTCTCTTCCACAACCAGTCTATCATGCTCTGAGCCTGGAAACCTTTAAACATTTTCTTATAGCACACCCTTTCAGACAAGTCTCTGATCTTCTTTAGGCGGCAGTGGCGGTTCAAGGCCTCATCCGCTAAGCCATCTGACTCCTTCCCTAATGTCTCCAACCCACTAACCTCTTGACTGTAAGCCTGCAGGGGTAGGGACCTCCTCCTGGTGTTTCTTATTCTGCTGTATGTTATCATATGAGCATTTACCAGTATTGGTGATGTCTCAAACCACACATGAACCATGTATGTATTTGTATTGCTAGATGTCCTCAATGTACAGAATTTGGATTTTTTTTCACGTACCTATGCTCAGGACAACACCACTTGCTCCAGATTTTTTTGTAGTTGTTTTAATAAGTTAGCTCCTTTCTGCCCCTGAAAAATATATATCCCCCCCCCCTTCCTTTATAGAAGCACCTTCTGCTCCCCAGACTCCTGTCTGACGCAGGGCGCACAACACATAAACTGCAGCGACTAATTAATAAACTTCACTACAATTGAGAATCAGCAAATTTGCATATATAGATTACAAGCCTCAATTAATTTACTTTTACGTCAGTTTATTAAAACACGTATTTTACAAAAGATCGTTATTAGCAGCATAACTTGCTGACAGCGCAGAAGACGGTATGATAAAGAGGTAAACACTTGCAAGCATAATTCTAGAAATAATGAGTGTTGTGCTGTTGATCACTAACAGAGCAGGCAAGGCTGGTGCACCCTGAGTGCATGCATTTTACTGAGCACAAGCAATGCCGTTTCTGTGCATAGGCTAGCCAGGCACTGGTCTATGTCGCCCTCTAGTACACAGGATGCAGCACTGCACCCATGATAATAAAGAGATTCTGTTTCGTTCTGCCTGCAGTACACAGCACAGTAAATGCCGGTTTCCCTATAATGAATTCCAGGGTCTCCTCTTTACTGCAGTTCTTGGCCGATGTGCATCCAGGGTGAGCGCTGCTTCCATAGAGGCAAAGGGGGCAATTCCCCCCGGGGGCCCAGCGCCTGTAGGGGCCCCCAAGGTGTGCAATGGTGACACCATACATGCCTGCAGGGAATGACGAAGAGAGGCGCCTTGGGGACAAGTCCAGAGTGTAGAGCATGGTGCTGCCTCCTGTGTCCTGACTGAATTCGGTAAGACCCAATGATGGATTAAGATGAAATGGGGGTAGTTTTGTCCCCTTCCCCTTATGGTCCTTTTGGCAATCTGAAATGGGGAATGGGGTCAGAGAAAATGGCAGTGGGGCCCCCTGACAGCTACTAGGCCCCAGGCACTTGTTTAGGTTGCCTTGTGAGTGATCCTGCTCTGACCCCAATGTGTATACTCTGGATTTGTAAGGGAAAGGAGGAGGGTGATAATGGGGTCCCCAACAATGCTTTTGGGGACATATGATGGACATCTAATGATTTTGTGTTGCTGGGAGTTTGGTGGGAACGGGTCCTGTGAGTTGGCTCAGAGGCTGGAGTGTGGGGGGGGGGGGGGGGGTATTGGGTCCCCAAGTTACTTTTGCCCCGGGGCTCCATTGTAGCTAGATCCGGCCCGGTTTGCCTCTCACTTGTTTTTCCCCTCTCACTAAAGCGTGTGTGTGTGTGTGTGTGTGTGTACAGTGTGTGTGTGTGTGGTGTGTGTGTGTGTGTGTGTGTGTGTGTATAGTGTGTGTGTGTGTGTGTGTGTGTGTGTGTGTGTAGGGGGTGACACAGATTGCCTCTTCTGGGGCACTAAATATGTCAGAAATTGTCCAGAGTTAAAGCTCTGAAATGTATAGACTCTCAAAGAAAACTCTAGAGGTTTTCTGCTCACCAGTCCAGTCCCATCAGTAGGCTGTTGCCTTCCACAATGAAAAAAAAAAGCCTTCCAATGTAATCCTAACAAAAAGGGCTCAGTCAGGGACTTTATCGGGGCTAAAAGAGGTAGTGTGCTGCAGACGCCCCAGGTAAGTAGAAATGAACGTTGTTTTTCACCGAAGAGTCGCCTTAGGCCTCTTACACACTAAGACGTTGCGTTTGATGCAACGTTAAGGTCGCACAACGCGCCCCTAACGCAGCGCATGTAGGTTATGAAACTGGATGTTATTTTGCACTGCGTTATGTGTCTCTTGGTGCGCAGTTTTCGTCGCATACTGATGGAACGAAAACAGCGCATGCGGTACATTTTTTTTTTTTTTTTAAAAACCTTACTGAGCATGTGCAACACACATAACGCAGCAAATGTATTGCTAAGCGCACAGCATGCAGCACTTTCTAAATATTGCTACACGTTACACACAACTCAACGTGTGCACTGTGAGTGTTGCACAGACATAATATTGCTGTGCGTTAGTCCACCTTAAAACATTTTCTAACGTGCGACTTTAACGTCGCACCGTGAAAGAGGCCTTAAAGTAGGTCTTCCCAGCCCTGTCCTCAAGTACCCCCAACCCAACGGTGCATGTTTTGAGGAAATCCACAGAGGTAGATTATCACCCCTGCTGAGTCACTAATTACCCAACCTGTGAATGTTTGTGGTTATCTAAACAAGTGCTGTTGGGGGTACTTGAGGACAGGGATGGGAAGCCCAGCCTTAAAGAGAACCAGAGAGGATAAAATAAAAGCTTTTATACATACCTGGGGCTTCCTCCAGCCCCATATGCACGGATCGCTCCCACGCCGCCGTCCTCCGCTGCCTGGATCCGCCGATACCGGGTCCCATCATTACCGACAGTCGGCGGGCGGACGCAGACAATTCTCCGCATCACAGGGGCTCCCTCCATACACTTACGCTTGTGGTTGCCTGCTGGGCAGTCCGCCGGAAGTGACGGGACCCGGCGGCGTGGGAGTGACCCAGGCTTATGTATAAAAGCTTTTTTCTATTTTCCCATTTCATTCCTCTCTGGTTCCCTTTAAGGCTCCCTGCACACTGCAAATCCGTTTTGTGATTCCGATTTGCAATTCCGATTTTCCCTGAATGCAACCAGCAGAAAAATGGAGGCAAAAACGGAGCATGCAGTAACGGTTAAAAATCAGAATCGGAATTGGATGTAAAAACCGATTAAAAATTGGAATTGCATGCAGTGTGCAGGGAGCCTAAAACAGCAGGGACAGCGACACTATTCCGGGAAAAAAACAACATATAAGTAAATAAATACTTGAATACTTGTTCTAAGTACATAACACATGTATTGTACTGTACTTATTTTGATTTCAATGAATTTTATATAGTAAATGAAGAGACTTGTTCCAGGCATTTTCCATTTTTACTGCATCTGACTGAAGCCAGACTTGATGTAATTTTCTCCCTTACTGATTTTGTTTCCTGCCTTAAATTGTGCATGCATTGCCAGCCCTCTTCCCCACCAAGCTCTGTACTAAAGCTGCACTGTCATATCTAGCTTGCTTTGTAAACCCCAGTGAGCACAGCACAGATCGTATTTCAGCAGCTTCTGCAGAGAGGGGTGTGGTGTATTTCCCTTCTCAGCCTCAGCCTTTCGCACTGAACTGCCCTCAGCCAATCAGTGAGAAGCAGCAATGTGTGAGGGGAAATAACAAGCTCTCCCTAACAATGTCCCAAATAGAGCCAGGCTGACCGAGATAAGATTCATTATAGCATAAATATTTATGATTATATTGGTTTACATTTTTAAATTTATCACATGGTGACATTTTTACTGCTGGCAGGTGATGTCACTGGAAAGAGATGCTGCTTGCTTTTTTGGCAGTTGGAAACAGCTGTTATTTCCCACAATGCAACAAGGTTCCCACAGTGTGATGTCAGTACCTAGGTCCTGACATCACACTGTGGGAGGGGTTTCACCACAATATCAGCCATACAGACACCCCTGATGATCTATTCTAGAAAAAGTAAAGATTTCTCATAGGAAAGGGGGTATCGGCTACTGTATAGGATGAAGTTCAGTTCTGGGTTACAGTTCCTCTTTAAATTAAAAATAAATAAATAA
>NC_090647.1:556192871-556220371 GCF_040937935.1 Hyperolius riggenbachi
CAAATTATTTGATTTCATCAGCAAAGGGAGTGCATACATTTGCATAAATCAGCATCAATGCAGAATTATTTCCATCTCGTTGACCATCTCTATTAGTGACACAGCTACACATCAGGCTTTACACTTACAGCATAGATGTTATTTAGTATATATAAGAGATTCCTGTGTACACATCATATATACAGTCACAATCAGATATGTATATCTGACCTTAAAAATACGGGGACTGCTTTATTGAAGCAGCACAAGTAACTAATTTTGATTGGTTTATTTCATTTTTGTGGACTAAGCACAGCTATTACTGTATATATACTGTATATATACATTATTTTTAATGACTATTATCTGAGAAATAGAACATTTTATCATATTTTCTATTTTAATTACAGTTACAAATTCATTAGGAGTCGGAGTCGGAGTCGGTGCATTTTTTCCCGACTCCGACTCCAGGCACCCAAAATTGCACGACTCCGACTCCACGACTCCGACTCCGACTCCACAGCCCTGGATGTTGATAAAGGCCTACACTTTATTATTCAGCCATAAAGTAAGGTTAGAAAGTCCTTTTGAAATTCTTTCTCTGCTCTTGCTGGTTTATATGGCATCTGATCTGCTAATTCCTTTGGAATACCTATGATGTGACATCTGGTTTCTTTGTGGAAGAGTGATTCATGCAGGCGGAGCTAAGGGAGAACTCTAGAGGCTGGTATTAATGATATACTGTTTTTGGCCCAGGTGCTCCCAATGTCCACTAAGGTTTCTTAACCCCCCTCCCAGCTGTATGATTATTTCTGGAATTTAGTGCCTTTTTAAAACGTTTCAAACCCAAAACTCAGGAAAAAAAATCATGCCACCAGAATGCCTGCAGCAGCCCCTGCTTTCGCTCACCTCTCTGGACTCCAGCTCTGCAAATTTACCTCCGTCCTCCGGGTGGCGCTGAAACTCTTTGGTGAGATCAGTGATGGCGATCTCACCACAGTGATTCAGAGCCTCCGAGGACAGGAAGGAGAACATCTGGATCCCCCAGGAGGTGTGTAAAAATGCCTGCTGCGCGCTATACTCTGCTTTGAGCTCCTGGCGGCTAGCCCGAGTGTAGCTCGGGATTACCGCCAGGTAGGTTAATGATCCGGCATGCCTGATCTTTAAAGGGACCCTGAACAGACATCGTGGGTATGCATACCCATGTCTATTTGGTAAAGAGGATACACTCAATGGCCCCTTATCTAAGCTCTATAAATGACATTGTAATCAGCGACTCTGAACTTAAAGAGACTCCGTAACAAAAATTGCATCCTGTTTTTTATCATCCTACAAGTTCCAAAAGCTATTCTAATGTGTTCTGGCTTACTGCAGCACGTTCTACTATCACCATCTCTGTAATAAATCAACTTATCTCTCTCTTGTCAGACTTGTCAGGCCTGTGTCTGGAAGGCTGCCAAGTTCTTCAGTGTTGTGGTTCTGCTATGAACTCCCCCATCCAGGCCCCTCTCTGCACACTGCCTGTGTGATATTTAGATTAGTGCAGCTTCTCTCTGTTCTATTATCTTTTACAAGCTGGATAAATCCTCCTCTGAGCTGGCTGGGCTTTCACATAATGAGGAATTACATACAGGCACAGCTGTCTGCACTCTGTAGGAAGAAATAGCCTGACACTTCAGTGGAAGATAGCTGCAGGGGGAAAGAAACACACAAATGATCTCTTCAGATTCAAAAGGATGGCTGTATACAGCCTGCTTGTGTATGGATGTATTTTCTATGTGTGGACATACTGTACATCAATCTACTTCCTGTTTTGGTGGCCATTTTGTTTGTTTATAAACAAACTTTTTAAAACTGTTTTTAACCACTTTTAATGCGGCGAGGAGCGGCGAAATTGTGACAGAGGGTAATAGGTGATGTCCCCTAACGCACTGGTATGTTTACTTTTGTGCGATTTTAACAATACAGATTCTCAGTCTTCCTGTTTCGGGGTCACGCGCGACTTTATGTCAGAGTCGCTGGTTACAATGTAATTTATAGCGACCACCCGGGAGCAGGAGAGCTTAGATAATGGACCGGTGAGTGTCTCCTCTTTACCAAATAGACTTAGGCGTAAATGCATACCCACAGCGTCTGCTCAGGGTCCCTAAACGTGTAAGGAAATAAGGAAAAGGTAGATACTTTATTCATTAGAGGAAAGCCTCAGTATGATCCAGAGGCTTCTCCACTTCTCCTCAACCCCACTGTTGCTCGCTGGATCCTCTTCTTCTTCGCGGAGCTCTCCCATCCGTGTACAAGCGCAGACTGTACAGGTGCAAGGACGTCCCGTGCCCATGCAATAGCATGAAGAATCAATGGCCAAGTCCATTGCACCCCTCCATACTTTGCCTGCTAAAGCTGTTCTGTCGAGCCTGGTGGTGCTGTCATCTCTCCTCTTTCTCCATAGAGAACGATATGCGTCTGTACAGCACTGTGGCCACACACTGTTGCCTGCTGGATCGGGTTTAATCCATGCGGGCTACACTCATTTCTTACAACTGCTGAATTAATCTTGGAAGTCCAGAGTCACAGCTACAGACATGAGGGCCTGATGCAGAATTTGGACCATGCTCCCAGTGAGAGAGGCATATAGGCTGGGGGGGGGGGGGGGGGGAGTAGAGTAAGGGCTGTTGACGGTGCTGGTAGTTGAGTAGGGAAAAAGAGGGGCTAAGTAAGTGTCGGGAAGGTAGAGTGAGGGCTATTGTAAGTGCTGGGGAATGAAGGGTTTATTAAGGGTTGGGGGAAGAAAATGAGACTTATCAGGGATGCTGGGAGTGCGATGGCAATGGATTGACTAAGGGTGTAAGCCAGAGCTGTCATGCTGCCCCTACAGTTTGGAACACCTTGCCACACCCAATCAGGACCTCTCCAACCCTAGAGGTGTTTAAATCAAAACTGAAAAGCCACCTTCTATATGGACATTGAAAAATTGGTCAGGGATTAGCCAATCATAATTGAAAGTGTGTACAAAGTTTTAGGATGAAGTATCAGGGAGACGGAATTATTTAGGACTAGGTGTCATTATAAAGGGGTACAGTTAAGGTCGTGGTGTGTTTGATGGTGAAATATGAACAAGGATGTAGCCGAGATCCAAACCAGGAGCAACAGTGCTAGCCCTGGTGCGGGGGTTCCAAGATGAGGTCAATCCAAGTCCCACCCTTCCCAAAATACATGATATTACTTTTTTTTTTTCACAGAGATTCTGTAACATCCCAACCCCCTCGGGGGATACTTAAAGTGAACCTCCGGACTAAAAATCTACTCAGCAGCACTGAAAAGGCTTGGTGTTTCTTTAAAAGTTCCACAGCATCAGAACTTTGTTTTTCTTACCAAAGCATCATTTTTAGCTGCATTTTTAGCTAAGCTCCACCCATCAAAGAGAACTACCCGGGCAGTTTTTCCCTGATGCTGTGCAAAGCATGATGGGATATCCTATGTTGTTATTCACATTGCCTAGCAACTGGGAGGGATCAGCACACAGGACAGTTGGAACTGTGTTTATGCTCCCTGTCACTTCCTTTCAACCAAAAAGATGGCTGCCCTCATGAACTCAAACATTTGCCTGTTCTTTTAAAACAGGGTGGATAAGAGATTATATTACCTATCTATTTTAATGAACATAACTAATGTAACTTAATGACGGTATGTTTGTTTAGGCTGGAGTTCCTCTTTAAAGAGACTCAGAGGCGAGATAACGAGCAGCTCTTATACTTACCCGGGGCTTATACTTACGTCAGTGGGAGCGAGGGCGCGGACGTGCAGGCGCAGTGGTTTTTCAACTTTAAAGTCGAAAATTCCAGAAGTGAACCGGAGGCGGGGCCGGAGCATCGGTGAGTGGCTGCGCGGGCACAGGATGTCTGCGGGGGACCATTAGAAGCCCCGGGTAAGTTCAACTCTTTTCCCCCGACACCCCCTACAGTAATCCTTTAATTTTCTTTACATAATGAACATAACTGGTCTATGGGTTGCGTTCATCCAAGGACAGATTGCTTCACCAGGAAAGATACAAAAACTCTAATTTCTCATATTTTTATTTTTTTTTCTACATTTTGTCGTTGGTCTTGGCCCACGGAGTTGGGAAAATTTGGAAAGGTTCCACCCATGCACGGGAACGCGGCGACAGCTCCTAAAAACAGACACCTCCGAAGATGGCAGCGAAAGGGTCATCCTCAGAATAACACGTTTCGACATATTTGACATTTCAGCGCAAGCAAATGCATTTCCATCTGTCCTACAGAAAACATATCAGAAGACATTGATTGCTTCATCACATATTGGGAGACAGCATTCTGGAAGAAGTAGGGAAAGGGGGGTGGGGGGGACAAAAAAAAATAAAAGTTTACAAAGCTGAACAGTCTTTAAGAGCCTCACCCGTACCTTCCCAGGCAAACAGATGGCACTGCAGATGGAGTACCAAGTTGGAAAGCTAGCAGATATTTATTTGGCTTTGTGTGGACATCTGTAATTGATATTGTATGTAACACTGAATGGATATACACTTATAATGCATATTCAATTGAAAATTTGGCTATTTTATATACACTGGCAGTGTCTTCCTCTTCCCAGCGAATCTGTACATGGCATTAAGAACAGATATACATTATTTTAAAGGCTAATAAGTTCTGCTTTATTTGGAAGCAAACCCGGCCATCTGCTCAGCACCAATTGTGCCTACTTCCCTTATTCTGAGCACATTTAGGCAACTTCTCCCTCCTCTCCCACGAGGGAATCGCCTTTCATCGCCTCTCCTTTATGCAAGGGCAGGGAGTTTGCACGGCCATGTGGACAGAATGTCGTTTGTCCCGGGGCAGATAAAGTTTTATGTCTTGAAAAAACATGCGGAGCAGCTCTGTGTTTGGAGAAGCTGATGAAATGACAATCCTAGATAATCGGGACATGAGATTTTTCTGAAGTTTAAAGCTACGAACGCATGGAAGAGTTCACTGCGGCCAGCATTCAGAAAGGGTTGATGCCTCGGTTTCGTCCTCATTAGAGCGAGAAAAAAACGTAGAAGCTGATTGGTTAGTCATTTTTAGAACTAATGCAAAGTGCAGATTATGTACCTAGATAGAAATACAATAGAGGCCCAGGTTTCTGGAACTCAACTAACCAGCAGTCTCAACCAACCAGTGTAAGTTGCCCATAGTGCTCACAGTGGCCAACTTCTTGGCTGTTTCTGAGCTCTATTGTGCTAAAAGAGACCCAGAGATGAAAAAAGGAGACTTTTTCTACGTACCCGGGGCTTCCTCCAGCCCCATAAACATGGATGCATCTGTCGCCGTCCTCCCAAGTACCTCCGTTAAGCTGCAATCTTCTCTGGTATTCAGCTTAGTGACGTCAGCGGGGGGCCTTCTGCGCATGCTTGGACCTTTACGATCTACCGGTAGATCACGATCTATGACACAGGTGTCAATCTCCATTCTTCGAGGGCTGGATTCAGTGTTTAGGATGGACAGAAGTGAAGAAATATGTTTTAGTTGATGAACCACACCTCTCCCAATTCAGTCCCGCAATTAATTTGAGCTTTGCCAAAAAAGTGTGAAGTCCTCGGCCCTTGAGGACTGGAATTGAACACGCCTTATGTACACATGGGTACCCCTGGGCTAGATGATCGTCTCTAAAAAGAATCTGCAGGGATCTGCAGTTTAGTGTATAACCTGAATATAAACCAAGATCTTTTGGCCAGAAACGCTCTTGCTTTGCCAGCTGCCCACTTGTGTTTCCCATATCTCCTTCATATGTTTGGTAAGTATCAGCCAGCGCACCACTGTACATTCAACACGTTTCAGGATCATGGAGGATCCCTTGCTCAAAGAATAAAAGTACATAAATAACACCCCTGTGGGCCGGTGTGGTCGCTCTCGCAATCTGCAAATGAGGAGTGCTCCCTGCAAAAGTCAAGAAAACCCAAGAAGTGCAGTTGTGAAACATATGTTTGATGGCTCCATCTCCATAATTTCCCTTCCTTGTGTCTTTTGGGTTCATCATCCATTCTCATTGTAAGGCCCTCTCCACTGGCAATATTCAGCTTCTACTGAAATGAAGAGGATGACACATGGTGAGGTTGGATGATGGAGTTGGCAGAGGAACCTAGAGGACACAACTCTGGGATCTTGGAGGAGAGAGAGGACAGGCAGTGGTGAACAGAGGAGACTTGATGGTTGTAACCAGGAGATGTCGCTATTGCAGGCTCTGTAGGGCTCGCTTCCAGCTTTATAATGGGAGTGAGGGTAGAGTGGAGGACCAGAAACCGCATTGTTTGGGGCAAGGAGAGTAGAAGCAACAGCAGAGCGCATTGTTCCCCTCCTTACCCTGCCGTTCAGGAGCCACCCCATCTTGCACTGCACCATCATCCCTCCTCCCTTCCCCATAGCAACAGTACACATTGCTCAGCTGTAGCTGGTGACAGTGGCGCACTGTGTGGGGGTGGGGGGGGGGGGGGGCTAACCGGGTGCCACCTCAGAAGGGATGACACCTGTGCAGAAGCAATTGAGGCTCCAGCCAGCGGGCCTGATTAGCATTTGGGAGTTTGGTGGGGGTGAGAGGGCATCCTCATTCCTCCCACCCTCTCCATGGGCCCTCCTCTTTTGTCCCCCTGAAAAGTAAGGTCAATCTCACCAGATTCTGATGTGTCCATGCCCCACGGCCCCCTGCTGCTCACTCTACTTCTTGTTTCTTTCATGTTGCGTAATTACACAAAAAATGCAGAGATCAGGCTAGCTGTCAAGGAGCATAGACACATCAGGATCAGGTGAGATCCACTCACAAGCTGCACCACCAGGGGGACCTTAGGGGGAAGGGGGGGGGGGGGGGCATGGAGAGGGAGGAATTATGTCAGACTCCCCAGTGCTAATCAACCCCGCTGGCTGGAGTGTTGATTGTTTCTGCCTAGATGTCAACCTTCCATGCCGTTCTCTACCTGCGGGGTACCACTAGACCACTAGGCAAGCTATATGGGGATGGGAACGTATAGGAGGCGTCCAAGGTGTAATGATCTCCTATGATGAATGGTAAATGAATCTTACCTTAGAGACGTCACAATCAAGAGTACAGAGTTTTCACTAAAGACAAACGTTTTTATTATGTGCAACGTGTTTCGCGGCGACAAGCTTCTTCATCGGGTCAAATTCAAGTGCCTGTGGGAACCCGATAAAGGTCAGCCCTGAGCGCCTGCACTCTTGCATGTGACATCTCTAAGGTAATATTCAATTAACATTCATCATATGAGATCATTACACCTTGGACGACTCCTATACTTTCGAAGTATTTACAGTAACCTTCGGTCTAGGAGTTCACTTTTTGACCTCACATTGAGTAAAGTCGAACCCCTTTTTTGTTTTTGGAGCAGCAACCATCTTACTTTTCCACAATGGCCGAGTGGGGGCGGCAATCTCCCTGCATGCCTGTATGAGTGGTTGCATCTTCTGCAACCTACTTTTGTGAGAATATTTGTCCTTTATATACAATATACCATTTGTCTTTACGGTATTACACAATATTGGGCTCCCGGTGCCTCTGTGTTTTCTCTTTTTCTACAAGTTTGGGTCTATATGGGGATGGGGTGGTGTGGGGGAAGGCGGGTACAGCCAGCCCACATGGGATGTCGCACGGGAAGGTACCGCTAGACCACTGGGGATATCACATGGGGTCTACCAATAGCGTGCCACCCCTTAAACTGAACCAGAGACGAAGCACCCTCATGTATTTTACCATATATATCAGTGGGAACATTAGAGAAAACACCTACCCTGCTCTCTGTTTCATCCTTCACTGCTCAGCCTGCTTGTTATCAGCCCTGATAAAATCCCTGACCGAGCATTCAGTCTGGCTTTGCTATAATGACTCGACTATAATGATTCCTGAGCAGAGCCAGCAGGGGGCAGGCTTGGGCTTGAAAAGACAGGATAGAACACAGACTGAGCTATAAATATTCCTCAACATAGCCAGACTGAATGCTCATCCCTGACCGAGCATTCAGTCTGGCTTTGCTATAATGACTCGACTATAATGATTCCTGAGCAGAGCCAGCAGGGGGCAGGCTTGGGCTTGAAAAGACAGGATAGAACACAGACTGAGCTATAAATATTCCTCAACATAGCCAGACTGAATGCTCAGTCAGGGATTTTATCAGGGCTGATTAGAAGCAAGCTGTGCAGTGCAGAATGAAACAGAAAGCATAGTAGGTATTTTCTCTAATGTTCCCACTGATATATATGGTAAAATACATGAGGGTGCTTCGTCTCTGGTTCTCTTTAAACCCCTCCAGGAAAAAATGGGTAGGGGGTTGTCTGTAAATAATCAGTACTGGATGTCAAGTACCCTAGGTACACTACTCGCTGCCAACATGTCTGTATGAGCTTGTCAACAGAACTATGACCCTAACGATCAACTCCCAATCCCTACCGGCACCAGTTATATTTCTTCTGTATGTACCTTTTAAGCAATCTCCCTGGCTGGATGAAAATGTTCATTGACAGCCTGTTAAGAATTAAAGAGAAACATAAAGCAAAGATTGAACTTCCTCTTAATCAGTAGCTGATACCCCCTTTCCCACCAGAAATCTTTACCTTTTTTTTCAATAGATCATCAGGGGGTCTATATGGCTGATATTGTGGTGAATACCCCCCCCCCCCACCCCCACACCGTGTGATGTCAAGGCCATGGTCCTGACAGTTTCCTGTCTGTGAATCTCATTGCGTTGTGGGAAATAATGGCTTTTTCTAACTGCCAAGCAAGCAGCATCTCCCTCTGTGCATAGAACTCTTGGTAACGAACATTCCGTACAGATCACCTGACAGGACTAAAGTAGTTACCACCAGTGATACGTTTCAGGATGTAAATCGGGGAGAGGAAAGATCTTACAATAGGGCAATACTGACTAAATAATCTGTACATGAATATTGTGAAAAATAAGCAGTTTTATTCATTATGTTAGTGTCACTACAGTTCCCCTTTAAATGTGCAAACAAAAGGCCCTTGTTATATAAATATATAGATTTATCGGCTTGTATTTCCTCCTTGGGTGTTTTAAAAACAAAAATGTAGAAGTGTGGTACAGGAAAGGTGTAATGACAACAGAGAGCAGTGCGGCCAGGCAGAGGGGAGTCTGGGTTACATGTACCAGCTGTGCAGCTTGTAGGGCAGGTGCTGTTTTTCTTGGCACTCTCGTGGATAATTTTATATCAGAACAGAGAACACACTAACCTTCACAAAGGCTAAATCTGTCTTCCCAGCCCTGTGCAGGCCACACCCAGCACCACCGTATGGAGATGCGTATGGTGAGTGCACTGCCAGAACAAAGAGCACCTCTACTCAGCCGTTACAATAATGTACAGCGTAACGGCCTATCGGGAGGAGAAGAGGGCACAGTGTGCCTAATAACAGGCAGAGGCACTTAAAGGAGAAATGTAGGGAAATAATCTAATGAATAAAATAATAGAATATTGATTTATAAATTATTTAGTCAGTGTTTGCCTATTGTAAAATCTTTCCTCTCTGAAATATATCACGGGTGGTGACATCTTTTGCCCTGTCAGGTGATCTCCGCAGAATGTTTGTTTCTGAGAATTCCAAAGCCAGTACAAAATATACCTGTTCTCCCTGAATCAGGCTTGCTCAAATCCGAATTCGGGAGACATCCAGATAGTTCTATCCGGATATCTCCCTGTAAAGCTGTGCGGGGGGTCCTCAATCTTACCTGTATGACGTCTTCTTCGGTCCGTCCCTGGCGCCTCCCACGATGCGCTCCAAGCGGCGGTCACGTAACTACAAGCACTTCCTCCTTCCGGGCTGAAGGAGGAAGTGTTTGTAGTCACGTGACCGGCGCATGGAACGCATCGTGGGAGGCGCCAGGGATGGATCGAAGAAGACGTCATACAGGTAAGACTGACACCCCCCACACAGCTTTACTGGGAGATAACTGGATAGAACTATCCGGATTTCTCCCGAATTCGGATTTGGGCAAGCCTGCCCAGAATGCTTTGCGGAGAGAGAATCCCATATAGCCGAACAGCCTAGGCTATGGTGTCACTTGAAGGGCGGGGCTTCATACCAATATCCGGATATATATAGCTATAGGACAGTGATCTCTAACCTTGGCACGCCAGCTGTGGTGGAACTATGTCCCATGAGGCATTGCAATACCCTGACAGCTTTAAGCATAACTCGGGGAGGCAGAGGCATGATGGGATTTGTAGTTTTGTCACAACTGGAGTACCAAGGTTAGCCGTCACTGCTATAGGAAGTGTATTTGATGCTGAAACTAGGATATTTAACGTAAAATTGGGTATCCCGAATCATTTACTACATTCTATATAAGTCTATACAGGGCCTCTTAAAAGAGGAATCCTACAAAGCATTAAAGAGACACTGAAGCAGAAAAAAAATATATGATATAATGAATTGGTTGTGTACTATGAATAATTACTAGAAGATTAGCAGCAAAGAAAATATTCTCATATTTTTATTTTCAGGTATATAGTGTTTTTTCTAACATTGCATCATTCTATAATATGTGCAGATTACGCAACACTCAGCATTCAAAATGATTCTTTCAGAGCAGTCTGTGAACTAATGACCTCTCCTCTGGCAGAGAAAAAGAAAATTGTTCACTAACAGATGAGATAATACAAGTCAGAAAAAAGCCCGCTCCACGACTTTGAAAGTCGTAGAGCTTAATGGCTTTTTTGCATAGAGAGAACAACTGGAGTTTCTTAACTCTTCCTGTACTGGAAACAATTAGACTGATGTAGCTGATCTTAATGTTTTATTTCTTAGTTGTACTACACTTACAAATTAAATAATATCATATTTTTTTTTCTGCTTCAGTGTCTCTTTAAAGGGAGTATGAAGCTAAAATAAAAAAAAACAGATAACTAAGGAGGGGGAAGGCTATGCCTCCATTTGGGGCCTTCCCATTCCTCTCACGGTCCCCTCATTCCAGTGCTGGCTCCCCGTTCAAATCTCCCACTGTGTGAGTCTTCGGAAGTTTTTGAGAGCTGCAGTGCTCATGAAGATGGACCGCTCCATACTGCACATGCGTAAGAAAGCCTGCTCATGCATGCGCAGTATGGAGCGGTCCATCTTCCGGAGCACTCGGGCACCTGAGGACTTCTGAAGCCTCCCACTATGGCAGAGAGCAGTCTTAGACCCATTGGTTGTTGACTGCTAATGGGGAAGCCAGCGCTGGAACGAGGGCACCAGGAGAGGAGAGGGAGGGCTCTATAGGAGTCAGAGCCTTCCTCCTCCTCAGGTAAGAAAAACAAAAGTTTGCTTTCCTAAAACAGAAAGAATTTGCGATAATTCAGGTTGGAGTGAGCTCGAGATGTCTCCCAGGCACCACTGCTGAATATATGCAAATTAACCATTCTTAACATCTTAGTAAGGGGGCTTTTAGGACCATTGTAGTCCCTTACACACCCCAATGAGTTCTGGGTCACCATGAGCTTGCTGGTTAGTCTGTGCCTCTCTGATTTACAAGCCCTACTCCATAGAGCCTAATTAATCCATGCCATGCACTGATGAGGATCAAACAATCCGAAACAGTCTGTATGCATGTTGGATAATTATGGCTCTGTACATATTAACAAGCTGACACATCATTGCATTCCAGCGGTTCTGGAGGTGTGTTTAGCTTCTAAGGGTACAATGGTTAATTTGCATATATTCAGCAGTGGTGCCTGGGAGACATCTCAAGCTCACTCCAACCTGAATTATCGCAAATTCTTTCTGTTTTAGGAAAGCAAACTTTTGTTTTTCTTAACATCTTAGTAAGGGGGCTTTTAGGACCATTGTAGTCCCTTACACACCCCAATGAGTTCTGGGTCACCATGAGCTTGCTGGTTAGTCTGTGCTCCTTAGGTAAGTATCTGTTTATTTATTTATGTTTTAATCATTATTTTAGCTTCAGAGTCACTTTAAAGGGGTTTTGTGGCCCTATATAAAAACAAAAAAGTGTCCGTTACCTGGGGCTTCTACCGGCCGTCTGCAGATATCCTGTCCCACGTCGTCACTGGAGAATCTTCCGTTCCCTGCCGCGGGTCACCGTCCACTTATTCTTCTAACTAGACGAATGTAACTGCCGCTGCATGGCCTCGCTTGCGTCTCCGGGAGCTTACTGCGCAGGCACAGTGTGAGAAAACTTCGTACGGCGCCTGCGCAGGAAACTCCCAGAGAGGTGAGCGGGAGCGAGGCCATGCGCAGCCGCAGTGACATTCATCTAGTTAGACGAATAATTGGACGGTGTCCCGCTGCGGGGAAAGGAGGACTCTCCAGTGACGTTGTGTGACAGGATATCTGCAGGGGGCCAGTAGAAGCCCAGGTAAGTGAAACTTTTTTGTTTTTATATAGGGCCACAGAACCCCTTTAAATAAAACTATTCCCTAAGGTAGGTCAGTTATAGGAATTCATTTTCAAACAACATTTATCCTCATGTATAGTTAGATTTCAAAACTAAAATAATCACTTAAATATGTCCATATTTGCCTCTGAACACTAAAGTTCATTTGTTAAGAGACCAGGGATGGTCAGTGAGATACTTACATGCAAATTGTATGCAGATCAGAATTGGGGCAATCTTCCTGGCGATTGTGATAGGCGTAGTTCCAAGATTAGCCTTGCATGCAAGTTAGAATTACTTGTATCTCTTTGACTATCTCTGTCGTAGATGATTGGTCATGTTTGTCTCGCACAAAAAACTATTATCAATCTAATCTATTATCAATACAGTATAGCTGTTCCATAATGTGTTTTAGAGATCCGTCGTAGCGTTTTACTGTATTGAGTGGTCCAATGGTAACGATAGGTATGCTGAAATCTACTCAAGGGTAGGATAGAAAATTAGTGTAGATAAGTCACTACCAGATCAGTTTATGATTGCAGAGGGATCGATTGCTTGTCATGTTAGGCCGTTATCGACCCATGAATGCCAGCCTTAACGTTCCTCCAATCATCCAGCAGCAGCTCTTCTAAGAGTTCTTGTTGTGGTTGTTGCTGCAAACTAGGGTACAGTTCCATCTCTAAACTGCTGTTTGGTATGATTGTGTGTCCCACACTAAACATGGACCAGAGGTGGTTGATCAGAAACAAAGATTTAGACAAAGCTAATACAGGCAAAGCCTACAAGACGATTGCTGTCCATGTAACAACAGTTGGAAATATCATTATTGCAAGGTTCATGAGATTTTAGATAACCTGTATGGACAGGGTAACAAGAGAAACATTGATACCAGAATGGGCAGAAGGATTAGGAGTATGGCAGATAATGGACTCATTAGAAGACCCACAAGAACTAAGTATAAAAGGCCAGAGTGGAAATTGCTAAAACATATATTTACAAGCCACCACTGTTCTGGGCTGGAACTAATAATTTGGACAGATGAGACAACAGTGGACCTTTTTGCTAAGCGTTATCAGCTCTATGTTCACAATGTAAATAATACAGTTTTCAAAGAAAAGAATGTCTACTGTGAAACATGGAGGAGGCTTAGCTTAGATATGTTTTGTGGCAGCTTTGCAGTATCTGGCACAGATTGTCTTGAATTTGTGCTATCCAGTCATTCTGTAAAGAAACCTACTGCCCAGTGTTAGAGAACTCTCTCTGCATCGTAGGTATGGGATTCACCAATAGGAAAATGTACCACAACTGAAAGCACACAAGAATGGCCAAAAGCTAAAGCTTGGAATATTCTGAAGGGAGGTTTCCTGATTTATATCCTGTGGAAAAAAGTGAAACATGCAGTCTGAAGAAGGAATCTTTCAAACCTGACATACTGTAGCTTGAGCAATTTGCTCAGGAAATCTACCTGTTGAAAGGTGCAGAGGTCTCCTTAAAGGTGGCCACACGTAATACAATTTTTATATATTTTTTCAATTTGAGAATTACAAACACATTTTTAGATTGTCACATTTAAAAATCAGACCAATACATAACACACGTGCATTCATTTTTTTCCCACCAAATATTAAAAAAAAGATTGAAAACTTAGAAGAAAAATGCTTGGGTCTTTAAACCTACACCATTCAATTTTCTGAAAAATGTAACAGAAATATCCACCACACCCTCCTATACTGAAAAAAATTGGAAATTAGGTCAAGAAATTGAAAAAAAAAGTATATGTTTTTTGGGACGACCAAAAATCTGGAAAAAAAAGAAACCTTTTTTTTAAATGTTTTTAATGGTTTGCGGCCACCTTAAAGTGTAACTGTTGGACATAAAATAAAAAATCAATTCTTTATTTTTATCTGGTAAACAAGTAATAAGGGTGCTAACCAGGCAATCCAAAAGTTACAATCACTATTACTTTTCTTGTTGATAAATGATCATTCCCCAGTTTACCTGACTCTTATTTGGTACACACAAAACTTGGTACACAAAAAGGAAGTTGCAGGGCATGCTGGGTTGTCCTTTTTTGCTTCTCTACTTCCCCTCAGACTGAACTAATGCAGCCTGATTGGCTGAAGCCTCTTTCCCTCCTGTTTTCCCCTCCCACACCTCTGTTCCTCTCTGATTGTCCAGTATTTCTCATGCTGAGACAATGCACTTTCTATAGTGAAGGGTGGGCAAATCAGGCAGAGGAGAGTAGGGCAGGAAATGACATCAGGATTGGCTTCAAAATAGCCACACTTAAAATGGGAAATGCTAAGAAGGATTTTCTCTTTTTTTACTGTAGAAAAATCACTAAAATGAAAACGTGGACAGCGCAATACATGTGTTATGTAAGTAGAGCAAGTATAGATCTACTTATATATGTGGGTTTTTTTCTGAGATAGTATGGCTGACCGCTTCTTTTTAAAGGTGGCTAAGCACCTTACAATTATTTATATTTCTTGTCAGTCTGAGAATTATAATACATTTTTTTCATTGATTAAAACATCTGAAAAATCTGATGTCTCACATGTAACATTTTTCCCAAATTAGGAAAAAAACGTATAGAAAACACTGAAAAACTGCCAATTTCTTTATCTATAGACCCAAGCAATCTATCCTACGCCATTCTATTTTCATAAAAATTCATCAGAAAAATCAGCCACTATACTGTATTAAAAACCAGAAATTCAATCGTATTTCTTTCGTTTTTCAGTAAAAACCTATTGTATTTATCGAATTTGTGTAAAATTGGATCTTTTTATTGTATGGTGTGTGGCCACCTTAGAGAGGTCATCAGGCAAAAATATGGGTCCCTCACTCTACTTACCCCCGGGGCTTCCTCCAGCCCCTTGCAGAGGACCCGTCCCATGCTCAGTCTTCAGCCCGAGGTCCTCGCCGGTTCAGGGGGCGACCTCGAGGTCGTCTCTACTGCGCCTGTGTGAGCGCCACTTTCAATCAAGCCCACATTGTCCGCGGTGTACTGCGCAGATGCAGAACTACTGTGCCTGCGCAGTACACTACAGGCAACGTGGACTTGATAAACAGTGGAGCTCAAGCACGCGCACTAGAGGAGGTTGCTGTCTGTACCACCGGGGACAGCGGGCCGAAGACTGAGCGTGGGGCTGCGGCGTGGGACGCGTCAACTGCAAGGGGCTGGAGGAAGCCCTGGGTAAGTAGAATGGGCGACCCATATTTTTCCCTGATGACTCTTTTAAAGTGGATGTGAACTCTTGCACAGGACAGCAGGAAATCTAGAGATATGCGCCCTGTATGTATTTAGAGAGTTTAGCCTGTCTAATTCCCTCTCATCTGTGTCCAATCACAAGTTGTAATTTGATCTCTCCCCGTGTCAGCTGATTGCCACGACAGATAAGCTCATTTGAAAGCACAGGATGTTAACAATATGTCGGCGTCCATGAAAGCAGGAAGTAGACACACTTCAGATTTATTGTAGGATTTGTATCAGCTGGAACACAGAAATGTTTTTCTTTAAAGGTTATTATGCTGTTGTGTATCTTTTAGAGCAGAAAGTTCTGAGTTCAGGTCCACTTTAAGAGTTACATGAATCGTTGGTTTGCAGTGATTGTAAATATAAACACTAATGACTCCCAATTAGTTTTGTACGTTTTTTTAAAGACAAATTTTGGTTTCTTCAATTTTTCGTGGAAGAAGTTGCCCAATGTCTTTATCTTACACAGCTCACCCACAAAAAAAATCATCTGCTGACAGTGCTTGACTTAGCACCGCCCACCTACCAGAGATCAACCACTGACAGTACTTGACTTAGCACCGCCCACCTACCAGAAATCATCTGCTGACAGTACTTGACTTAGCACCGCCCACCTACCAGAGATCATCTGCTGACAGTACTTGACTTAGCCCTGCCCACCTACCAGAGATCAACCACTGACAGTACTTGACTTAGCACCGCCCACCTACCAGAAATCATCTGCTGACAGTACTTGACTTAGCCCTGCCCACTTACCAGAGATCAACCACTGACAGTACTTGACTTAGCACCGCCCACCTACCAGAAATCATCTGCTGACAGTGCTTGACTTAGCCCTGCCCACCTACCAGAGATCAACCACTGACAGTACTTGACTTAGCACCGCCCACCTACCAGAAATCATCTGCTGACAGTACTTGACTTAGCACCGCCCACCTACCAGAAATCATCTGCTGACAGTACTTGACTTAGCACCGCCCACCTACCAGAAATCATCTGCTGACAGTGCCTGACTTAGCACCGCCCACCTACCAGAGATCAACCACTGACAGTACTTGACTTATCACCGCCCACCTACCAGAAATCATCTGCTGACAGTGCTTGACTTAGCACCGCCCACCTACCAGAGATCAACCACTGACAGTACTTGACTTAGTACAGCCCACCTACCAGAAATTATCTGCTGACAGTACTTGACTTAGCACTGCCCACCAATCAAAAATCAGCTTCTGACAGTGTTTGACTTAGCACCGCCCACCTACCAGAAATCAGCTGCTGACAGTGCTTGACTTAGCAGATAATTTCTGGTAGGTGGGCAGTGCTGACAGTGCCTGACTTAGCACCTCCCACCTACCAGAAATCAGCTGCTGACAGTGCTTGACTTAGCACCGCCCACCCACAGAAATCATCAGCTGACAGTGCTGTTTTTCAGGGCTGTGGAGTCGGTACAAAAATCTTCCGACTCCAACTCCGACTCCGACTCCTCAGTTTAGGAAATCACGACTCCGACTCCAACTCCGACTCCGGGTACCCAAAATGGCTCCTACTCCGACTCCTCGACTCCGACTCCTTAATCTAATACTTAACAGGGATGTGGATTTTGTACAAAAATCAGCCAACTCCGACTCCCGACTCCGGCTCCTCAGTTTATGAAATCAACGACTCCAACTCCGACTCCGGGTGCCCAAAATTGCTCCGACTCCACAGCCCTGCTGTTTTTAGCACTCCCCACATGTCGGAAATCAGCAGACTTTTCCATAAGTTCTCAAAGACATGACCATCGCTATTGGGTGGTACTTACACCATAGGATGCACTGCTGCCAACTTGTTTTTATCCGCATAGAGAGGAGAGCAGCTGTATTGGACATGTTGCTCTACATCTGTTTTCTATCTTGCTATTGGATGCTGAACTGAATGAGGAACTATAATAAAAATAACATAATGAATAAAATCACTTATTTTTTTACAATATTACATTTATAGATTATTTAGCCAGTGTTTGCCCATTGTAACATCTTCCCTCTCTCTGATTTACAGTCTGACATTTATCACTGTGGGGGTGGTGACATCTTTAGTTCTGGCAGGTGATCTGTACGGAATGTTCGTTACTGAGAGTTCTATGCACACAGGGAGACATTGCTAGCTTGGCAGCTGGAAAAAGCCTTTATTTCCCACAATGCAATGAGGTTCACAAACAGGAAACTGTCAGGGCCATGGTCATGACATCACACTGTGGGAGGGGTTTCACCACATTATCAGCCATACAGACCCCCTGATGATCTATTTGAGGAAAGGTAAATATCTCTCATGGGAAAGGGGGTATCAGCTACTGACCGGAATGAAGTTTAATCCTTGGTTAAAGTTCCTTTTTAAATGCAGTAGCATTTAATGAAGACAAGACACAGAACATTTATATTGCACTTTTCTCCTGGCGGACTCAAAGCGCTAGAGCTGCAGCCACTAGGGCGCACTCAGTGGGCAGTAGCAGTGTTAGAGTGTCTTGCCTAAGGACTCCTTGCTGAATAGGTGCTCGCTTACTGAAGAGCCAAGATTCGAACCCCTCTGTTGGAGGATACATTCATTGAAGTATGCCAGAGCTAAAATCTATGAACTATTGAGCCTGTTTATCTCTTTCGTGCTCTCAGAAGCCATTTTCTGTTAGGAAAGTGTTTTATAGTTGTAATTTCTTATAAGTGAGAGTCACACTGTAGTCATTTCCTGTCAGGACTGAGTCAGCCACTTACATACCTGATATTTAACTCTTTCAGGCAGAGAAAGAAAAAAGGAACACAGCCTAGTTATTTGTGTGCTAGGCACTGTACATACACATGTCTATCTCATCCTGTCACATGTCACCTCGGGTATCCTTTAAGCAGTTATCTATCCAGCCACTGCTAATGAACTCTAATGGCATAACATGGAAGGTCCCTGCTACCTGCTTTAGTCTGCAGACACATCAGAGAGGTCTTGTCAGCTGCCCGTGCAGGAAGTCTCTATAGTACAAAGCTGTGAATCATCACTCTGCTGTGCCATAACTTGATTACAGCATCGGTGCCCTCTCCCTAACCTCCAGCATTCTTGCCCAAATCTCTCTCCTTATTCTTCACTCACAAGAATTGGGCTATTTGTGTCCCGTGAGTGACAGCGCAGCCACGCCCTCCAGATTACCAGTACCACACTGTGTTCGGGTCCAGTTTTTGCTGCAGCTCTCTAACTTTTTCCGAGCGAGCCGACACAACTTCTTGCTTTTGAACATAACATTTTTGCCACTTCAAAGCCTGCGAGGGCATGGGCCTTGTTTTCCCATGAGAAGGCTTCTGTGTGATGCCCTGCAAACTCTATGAAAGATGCATGGGGAGGCCAGCTTCACACAGCACAAACCGCTGCCAGTTCTGCAAAGAACACTTTATGTAATTGCCATAAACAGAGAACTGCCTCACTGGTCATTGGTCCTGACGCTGATTGGCTTACAACAAGCACATTCCACCTTATTTATGTATTCACATGATGTCCTGTATTAGGTGTAACTTTCCTAAAAGATAACACAGAGTAGAGACACCAAGAGCCAAACATAGTGGAGTATGTACTGGTAGTTGAAATGAAGTATGATAGAGCAATAAGCTATACTCACAAAGCAGAGTTACCTCCAAGGCAACCACTGTAAAGGCAGGTGGGGAGATTAGTCCTGACCCCACTCAGGATTAAGAAGTCACTCTCCGTAGATGAGGAAAAAAAGGGGGTAACACCCCCCCCCCCACCACCACCAGGGGTGGACTTTGTATAGCGTAGTATGGATACAGAGGCGCCAAAAATGATAAAAGAATCTAAAAAGTTTAAAACATGAGGAGGCAGTTGTGGACTTACCTCCTCTAAGCAGACACAAAAATTGCCAATGTGTTTGTCAAATACAACAAGTTTATTTACATACTCTGGGGGACAATGCAACGCGTTTCGCAGGTTTGATCCTGCTTCATCAGGCAATAACAACGGAGCAATAGCGTATGTGGTCAGTAGAAGAACCAGGCACCTCTCTAAACTACGCTTCCTAAAAGATAAAGCGGTCACTGCTTGGGGAGTGCACCGAGGTTCCAGGGCACTAGGGCATTCCAGCCTCTGCAGACAGCAGAGTACACACCTGAACTACAGATAAGTGAAATGTCTCACCTGGGATAAGCCAGACAGCTCTGGGTCCACACTGATTGTGGTGTTGCCACCATCCTGTAGGTGTCACTGTTACATTAACTACACTCTATGGTATATCAGAATCTCTTCTAGTTCTTGTGGTGTTGTTCATCCTGGCATTTCTTTTCCTGCCTAATTCCGTGTTATAAATTACTATCTGCTACCTTCATTTTTTTGTCTACAACCCACCACTTATATCCTGTTTGCAGTTAAAGAGGAACTGTAACATAATGAATACAATTGCTTTTTTTTTTACAATATGTGTTTATAAATGATGTAGTCAGTGTTTGCCCATTGTAAAATCTTTCCTCACCCTGATTTTCATTCTGACATTTATCACAGGTGACATCTTTAGTCCTGTCAGATGCAGCTCCATAGAATGTTTGTTTCTGAGAGCTTCAAAGCCAGTACAAAAAATACCTGGTCTCACAGAATGCTCTGGGAGGAGAACTCCGCATAGCTGAACAGTGTAGGTCACTGGGAGGGTGTGGGGTTACTTACCAATGCAGTGTTATCCTTAAAAATTATTTCTAGCCGGGTGGCATGAAAAAGTAGCCGGGTGGGGCAAGATGAGAGAATGCAGGGCCAGTGCTTTTGTTCACAGCATAGGAGGAGATGAGCTAATAGCAGCCGAGTGGTCACCAAAACTAGCCAGGTGGAGCACCCGGGTAAAAGAGCCTGGGGAGAACACTGCCAATGTACAGCAATATATAGAGGTACATGGGGTTTTGTGTGTTCTTTCCATGTTTATATAGATTTCCTCCAGGAGCTCATTGATCATCCATGCTCCACTATATTGGGTGGGGGCGGGGTTTCAGGGAGTAGTACAAGAAGGGGGTGTGGTTATGTGAAAATCACTGTGGTTCCTTGGAGGCATTCGTTGGTGGGAGGAGGAGGAGTTGGGATGGTGCAGATCAGAGCTGAAGCAGCTTGGAGGTACTTCCCCTCTATGGACTGTTTGGCTGGATGTTGAGGGCACTTGCCTTTGAAGATGAAGCTCCTCAGGGGAGGGTATAAACAAGGTTTTGGAGGGTGGGAGTGGGCGGGTTAGTTCGGGGGAGGGATTAAAACAGTGGGGGCAGATTTATCAAAACAAGTACAAGCTCAATCGGAGCAAAACTGGTTTGAAATAGGTGCCACTGTAGAGCAGTTTCTCAGAGCAACCAATCTGAATCTACAGTGTGGTGCTGTGCTTTATTTTTTCGCCAACTTAGCTGGTTCTGATAGATCCACCCTTCTATTCTTCATTATGGACGTAAAGGTTACTATCTAGTACTACTTACTATCGTCTTCACACTGAATTGTATCTTCATTATTACCGATGTAACTTTTTATTTGTTTATGGAGTCTTTGCTTACTTGACCTTTTGTGCACTGGTCAAAGTTATTTGATAGTAAGCATGGCGCTGTTATTCACCCTAATAAAAAAAATGAAAGGAAACCAGAGCTGAATAAAAGAAAAAGTTTTATACATTCCTGGGGGCTTCTTCCAGCCCCATCCGCTCAGATCGCTCCCGTCCTCCGCTGTCTGCAGCTCCGGTACCACTGGAGAGATATGTAGAAGGCGCACTTCTCCTGCATAGACTGGCCCCGACTGACAGAAGTGACGGGATTCGGTACCGGAGCTGCGGACGGCGGCGTGGGAGCAATCCGAGCGGATGAGGCTGGAGGAAGCCACAGGTATGTATAAAATCTTTTCTGGTACACTTCAAGCATTTTACAACACAGTGTACCTTCAATTCCATGTTTTTTTCGGGTGACCGTTTACAAACAACCCTTGTTGTGTAGTCAAGGGGTTTCTTGTTTTATGGAGAGGGCAGGTAGGAGGAAGAGCAGGGGGCGTGGCTGGGGGAGCTATGATACTAATCAGTTGAGTATTTACCTAGAGGTGCCTAGAGACTGTTGCAAAGGTGGTCCGTTTCCTGCAGCCCTAAACTACCCCCAACATCACTGAGAACTGCCAGTGCTCTAGCTACCCAGATGCCTCTATGCTGATGCTCCCGTTTTTTTGGGCCGCCTTAGCGGGGTGGGGCGATTGCTTGCAAGGGGTGTGGCTTAGGGTATGACTTGTTTCAAGAGGGAGGGTTTAAGATGCTGAGATTTTTAATCTCCGGATGTCTTCTGGTTTAGATTGAAGGTCTGTTTATGTTCTGCTGTGAATCAGGGTTTTATGCATACCTTCTTTTACTTTCTGTGTCATTCATAAGATATTCTGATGTCTTGCTCCCTCCTAGCTCCGCCTTTCTCTAATGTAAACATTGTTACCTCAGGAAAGCTTATGCCTCATACGCTTACTAGAGAGAAAATGGAATGCAATGGATGCAATCATTCCAGGCCCTCTCAGCTGATAATCTAGCATGTGTACAGCTGCCCCACATTGATTAGTGACCCCTATAGCTGTTTACTAGATGGCAAACAAGTGGCATATTTTCTCTTCACCTTCATGCTCCAGGACTCTGCTTGCTCATTCGCCACTTGTCTTCCCGCCTTCCCTCTCCATTGAGCAGTGCTCTGTATAGCCAAGTAGCATGTTTGTACAGCACTCACAGTTGTAAAGTGAGACCTATATTGAGCATGTGTACACAGCTATACAGGCGGGCATCAAACGGAAAGTTAAGAATTTGCAGTACACAAGATGGCCGACCCCATGTCATGGAGCCAAAATATACTGTATCTCTGGTTATTATGGGCCCTTTTCCGCTACACGCAAATTGATCCGGAAATCAGGTCACGCCCATTTTGCCGGTAGCAACAGCACCGCAGTTAACATGTAAATTGCGTGTGATTCATTTTACCCTGAATCGCAATCGCAATGTGATATTCCCCATGGTTTAGCGATTTCACATTTTTTCCACTAAGTTTTTTTTCCTCCCATCAGAAATCGGCACAATCGCATAGAGGAAATGTGATTTTATTTCCTAATGGAAAAGGGCCCCAAGGTAAAATTACTTTATCCATTGCAGTGTTCTCCCCAGGCTCTTTTAGGCGGGTGCTCCACCCAGCTAGTTTTGGTGACCACCCGGCTGTCATCGGCTCACCTCCTCCTATGCTGTAAGCAGAGAAGTGCCAGCCTTGCATTCTCTCATCTCGCCCCACTCGGCTACTTTTTCATGCCACCCGGCTGGAAAAAAGTTCTGGTGAGAACGCTGTATTGATGAAGCCCCATTATTTAGGTATGTGGGGTATGGAAGAGGTAAGATTATTATTTAGTATTCATATAGCGCCGACATCTTCCGCAGCGATGTACAGAGTATATTGTCTTGTCACAGACTGTCCCTCAGAGGGGCTCACAATCTAATCCCTACCATAGTCCTAGGTCTATATATGTATTGTGTTGTGTATGTATCATAGTCTAGGGCTAATTTTACGGGAAGACAATTATCTGTATGTTTTTGGGATGTGGGAGGAAACTGGAGTCCCCGGAGGAAACCCACACAGACAGAACATACAAACTCCTTACAGATAGTGCCCTGGCTGGGATTCGAACAGGGGACCCAGCACTGCGAGGTATGGATGCTAACCACTGTGCCACCGTGCTGGCGTAGTGGTTAGCCTTCCAGCATTCTAAGCGATATCTACCTGTGAAATAAGTGCATTTTTTGCAATATCACTTGTGCGCACGTGTGTGCGGTAAAACGTGTGTCTGCACAAATACATTATATAGGAAATCTCCTACCTACAGGGGAAAAAAAAACAGAAATATATCAGCTTTTATTTTATATGCAAATGGAAAAGCGTATGACATGAAGGAGTCCATAATTTATACAGACGCTACGTTTCCAAGCATTGAACCATATGGGGAAAAATACAGTTTTGCGATTACGCTGTGAACGAGACCTGAAGTAAGGCTTCATTCATGTTTGCTTTCAATCCAGTCCCGTTGCGCAGTTATTATGTGTCCAGGTGATGTTTTTCTTTTGTATCTCTTTTGATTTTTTTTTTTACACTATTAAAGAGTGGCGTACACGGACTTTGACTTCAGTTCAGTTGTCCTTTTAGCATAAGTCAGAACGCAGGTCAATGTCAGGCCAACTGCAGTTTGAAGTCAGTTGCTCAGTTGTCCCGGGTGTCCACAGACTTATCCCTTCACTCCGAGCTCAGACTGAAGTCAAAAAGTGACCTGAACTCAAAGCTCCGTGTACACCAGCCCTAAGGAGGAGCTCCGCCCCCGGGAGCAGGAAATGAAGCAGACGGCGCGCCTTTGAAAGCAACGGACCCATATTTATTTGTAGTTTTATGCAAAGACTCTTTCAAACGAGGCACTTGATAGCGAACGCACGCGAGTAATTGTGGAGTGGGCTTATCGTTTCGAGATAAAAGAACAAAAAAAATTAAATACCTAACATCAATCTGTTCAATCGGGGACTGCTATTGCCGTCGTGGCAAAAAAAAAAAAAAATGAGTACGTAAAGAAGAAATAGGTCTGCCTAATGCGTTTACGAAAATAAATAGCCACGCTTGGTAATTAAACATAACTCAATTTTGATTGCCGTGATTAAGTGCGTTGCTTCTTTGATAAATATGTCTAAGGTGTTCTGTGCCAGGCAGAGAGGAGGAGGAAGTGTTTGGCTGCTCGCTAGGTCTTCAGTGTCTTCCGCTGAACGGATTGCCATTGATTCGATGCCGTCTGCCTTTTCTATACGGCGTTCTGTAGGTTACTCTCTGCCCGGTGGAAAAGCCTTGTAGGGAGAAGGGGTTGTCCTGTTTGCCTTGCAGCTTTGCCACCTGTTCTTACAATAGAACAATGCCATCATTCGTCTATAGTATCTGGGCAGGGCTGCTCTGTCAGTCTGCCAAAATATACATTGTTTTTTGTGTTTCTTCTTTTTAAAGGTGTACCATGCCAACTGGTGCACTCCGTGGGCATCTCAGAGCTGTGATTGGCTCACTGGTTTCTCTCATCTTTGTTCTGTTTATTGATATTTTTGGGCTGGTTTGATAAGGTTGGAGGCCACTGGAGAGAGGAATGGGCATAACTATGAATCATCTGAAAAATGTTGATAGACTCCCCGGAACGTTTACAACTCCTACGCTAGGGATGTCCAACTGCAGTCCTCCAGGGCCGAGGTCCTCACACATTTTTGGCACATATCTAATGAATTGATGGGACTGAATCAGGTTTATCAAGTAGAACCCATTTCTCCATCTCTCTGTCCATCCCAAACACTGGCATGGGTACAGTCCTGTAGGACTGAAGTTGGACATCCCTGCTGGCCTACACACTTTATGTCATGGTGACCACCATGGTGCAGATGATCTTCTTCTGGGAGTCCTGTAACAAGTGTTGCCACCATGACTTTCCGCCAGTTGCCGCCTGGGTTAAAGGTTAGAGTTTATTGTGTGTAGCATGAATCATGGAGATCTCTGTGTTCAGGTGATCGATTTTTAAGGTTCTGATTTGCTGCTTCAGCCATCACAGAAAATCATTGATGCCCAGTAGGGGCACAAGAAAAAAATCAAAACAAAGAGGACTACTCTACGGCCCAGTTCAGGTTCTGTCTGCCGCCAAGCACTTTACTGCAGCGGCAAGAGACATGCAGGAAGAGCCTACTTTTTCTTTGGGCCCTTCTATATATTTGTCTGATGCATAGGGGGGCCCAGTAGAGTGGGTACTTAAAGAGAATCTGTACTCTGAAATTCTTACAATAAAAAGCATACCATTCTATTCATTATGTGCTCCTGGTCCCCTCTGTGCTGTTTCTGCCATTCTCTGCTGCAAACCTGGCTTGTAATTGCCAGTTTTAGGCAGTGTTTACAAACAAACTAACCAGCTTCTAATAGGCTCAGCTAAGCAGAGTGTGTTAGTCACACAGAGCCTGCAGGGGGTGTGTACAGCTTCTAGCTAATCACAAGCAGCCCTGCACATTCCAGTCTGACTGCCTCAGCCTGACTGTGCCGACTATAGAGAGAAGATTAGATCATATAACAGAGATAACACAGCTACTGTGCAATTAGGAAAAGCTGCAGTAAGCCAGACCACATTAGAAAAGGCATAGGAACTTATAGCATAGAAGAAATAAAGATAAACAATTTGTTACAGAGTCTCTTTAATGTGTTCACCATGAACTTTCTTGTGTTTCTCCACCCTCAACTATGTGCAGTGTTAATTGCATGAGGATGTAACTTGCCCAATGAACTCGTATTCATATAGGGTAGCTGCAGGTGGCATTGCTTATGAGTGCCTTCATCTGAGGGCCCCATGAAAGTTTTGCTATGGGGCCCCACGATCTCTAGCTACATCACTGATACAGCCCATTCATTTTTCTAGACCGCTAAAGTCATTTCCATACATTTGATGAATGTCACGGCTCTCTTTCAGAGTGGCAACACCCATGCAGTACGGGTAACGCCCCAGCATAGTGTGACCCCAATCCTAAAACTGATTATAGAGTTCCATCACGACTGCAGTGTTGTCTGTCCATTATCTGGAAATTGGCTAACAACTCAGCTCCTAATTGGCAGGTATTGGCTTGCATTTGCTAGCACAGTGTCCACTTCCTGGATCATTGGCAACTTGGCAAATTAGGTAGAATTTTCTTGGGCTGTGGAGTCGATACAAAAATCATCCGACTCCAACTCCTCAGTTTAGGAAATTACCGACTCCAGATACCCAAAATTGCTCCAACTCCTCGACTCCAAATCCTTAGTATAATACTTACCAGGGCTTTGAAGTTGGTACAAAAACTCTAGGTACCCAAAATTACTCTGACATCTCGACTCCGACTGCACAACCCTGGAACTTTCTACTTATTCCTAATAATCAGAAAGCTGAGGATTGGCCTTGCGGCCTTTGTTTATGTTAGAGCCGGTGTTCAGTAAAGTTGCTGACTACACTACCTCAACTACAGATGGAAGCCAGAAATCACCTGGTATAATAAAAGGTATCTAATACAATGTAACCAGCATGGAAAATCTGAAAGGCACCACAAGTTATATTGTCTGCAGGATGAGCTTGGAACGTACACATCGCGAATATATCTCTGTACTTCCTCTTTATTTTTCTCCTTCTCGGCCACCAGTTTTGGACCTTTGGTGGTCTGCAGACCAGCTGGCACTGTTCCCTGAGCACCCAGGGGGAACTCCGGTCAGAATAACTTGTGAACGTGTAACCTATGTTGTATCTGCCATTAATTATTATTATTATTTTTTAATCTACCCTGTCCTTTTTGCTGTGAGTTAAATTAGTATTTTTTTTCACTGACAAACATTACTGTGGCTTAAAAAGGACCCCTGCGATGAAGGTGGTCCCTCCATAATTAAGGGTGTTTAATGGTCCCGCGTGTGAAGTGCGGGCCCTAATTTGGTTGATGGTTGGAGGAAAAAAAGTGCTTGCCTGTCGTTTATGTTTAATGTTTTGGGTTTGATTTGTAACCCTTCACGTCCCAGTCTGAGAATTCTATTTTTGTTTTTCCCTCTTTATAATTATTATTATTTTATTTGCTTCGACACCCTTTGAGTTCAATATTTTACAATTCTCTTGCTGTTATATTGTGTGAAGTTAGCAGGTGCAGGTCAACTTTTTTATTTTTTCCCCCATGACTGTAAAGTTTGGCATTTTTCATCAAGGCCATATTCATTTTTAATGGTGTTTTGTGCCTCCTCGCTGAAAGCGGGAGGTGTGAATTTTCATCCGGGCTTCCATTTAAAATAACCTTGGCCGGAGTCTAATTGGGCAGAGGTATCCACAGATCGTTTATTTCTGTCC